>NW_024868639.1:49413-143817 GCF_013358625.1 Macadamia integrifolia | reverse complement strand
TTCATGAAAGATGCCCACGTCAGATCAAGATCCTGGAACAAACGCCATTCCACCTTAGCCAGTATAGCACGATTATGCAAGCATAGGTCACAAAATCCAAGCCCACAGTGTCCTTAGAATTACAGAGTTTTTTCCAAGACATCTAGTGAGTCTTGGTTGGATTATCTTTATCTCCCAAGAAAAAAGCGGTCGCCTCTCTACTCACTTGATTATGGAAGGGTGCTGCAATTTGAAATGGACATATGCATAATTTGCCATAGACAAAGTAACAGACTTCATTAAAGCTTCCTTACCAGCCTAAGAAAGATATTGTTGTGTCCACCCTCGGAGCATTTTTGAGGTTCTATCGTCAATGTCCTGAAAGAGATCTTTCTTTGTAAAACCAAAATCTGTAGGAAGACCCATGTACTTCTGGGGCTGGTCACATAAGGAACTTTAAGAACTCTAGGAAATCAGCACTTAGTCTGAGATAGTGTATTAGGGCTAAAACACATGGTGGACTTCTTTAGATTAATTTCCTCTTCACTTGCTTTACATTAGATGTCAATGCAGTCTTTCAAATAGCAAATCTCTTCAAGGCAAGCTTTAGAGAATAATAGGCAGTCATCTTCAAATATTAGATGGGTGATATATGGGGCTTATTCTTCACTTTAATTTCATGGATCAGGTTCTTAATATTTGCTTGAGCTAACAGACTACTGAGATCTTGGGAGACGATCAGAAATAACGCTTGAGATAATGGATCACCTTGTCTAATACCCTTGGTAGGGGAGAGAGTTCCTCTTTCAGCTCCATTGATAAAAAAAAAAAAATGTATATCAAACTGATAAAACACAAGCTATGATTAAATTTGTGAACCTGAGATGAAATCCAACTTCAACAAGACCCGCTCTAGAAAGTCCCATTCTCCTCTATCATATGCTTGTTTCATATCGAGCTTAAGCCCCAGATACTTCTTCTTGCCCTTTTTTTGCTTGTTAATGTAGTGAAAAACTTCACGTTCTATGAAAACATTATAAAAAATAAGTCTCTCTGAATGAAAGCAGACTGAGCCGAAAATATCATGTGAGGGAGGATAGTCTTTAAACGAATGGCTACAATTTTTTAGACCACCTTCACTGCAATGCCACGTAAGCTTATAGACGGTAATGTTCAACCGACTCTGGTTTTCCCTTTTTAGGAATTAAAAACACTAGATTATCATTTTCATGAGCAGGGAAATGACATGTGTAGAGATCTGGGTGAATTAAGTTCCAAAACCTTTAAAAAATAAAGGAGGAAATCCCTCAGGGCCATGGGCTTTCAATAGGCTCATAGAGAAGATATCCAATTTCATTTGCTCTAAGGTCGGCCTTTGACAGAGCATCAGATTATCCTCTTCCACAACACATGATTGAATAGAACCAAGCCCTGTTTGGAGAGCCTCATCAATTCCTTCTGACCTAAATAGAAGGCGATATATGCTAGGATTTCTAACATGCTCTGAAGAAGTCCAAGACCCATCTGAAAGTTTCAACTTCATAATTTTATTGTACTATCTTCGTTGAATGGTGGAAGCATGAAAAAAGTAGGTATTACGGTCCCCACACTGAAGCCACGAGATTTGAGATTTTTGGTGCCAAAAGATCTCTTCCCTTACCAACACCTCATCTGACTCTAACAACAAGCTCTTCTCCCAGTCTTGTGAAGCTTCAGATGTGGGGAGACCTTGTAAGCGCAACAACTCTGTTTTCAAATCATGAATCTTACTTTGTAAATGCCCAAACAAGTCAATATTACAATTTCAAAGTGTATCCTTACAAATATATAATTTGGTGCTAAGAAAGGTAGGGGAGAAGAAATACCAAGGCCAATCTTCCATGAAGAAGACACCACACGGGAGCAATCCAGGTGGCGCATCCACATAGCCTAGAATCGAAAGGGTCTTCCCCATTTTTGTAGCTCGACCTTGAGTGTCAATGAGAATAGGAGTGTGAACAGATCCAACGGTAGTGCAAACGATAACCAGGGCCTCCTCAAAACTAGTCCTCCAAGATAGATTTGATAAAGCTCTGTCTAATCTGATACGGATATTGGCAGCACCCATTCTCTTATTGTTCCACGTAAAAACTGGACCCTGGGCCCCTAGCTGATTAATGTCTCTAGCTCCACATTTGTTGCCCCTTCTTTCTCATTCCAGGTTAAGAAAGAATTAAAATCACTAATACACAACCAACTATCAGGATGATCAATCTTGGAGAGATGTTGACGAGAATTGACTGTCAAAGGACTCCCCAAACCTTGACAGTTCCAACTTAATGAGGCTTAAACTCCCCAGCCACCACAGGGTTCTGAGTTAAAAAAATGCTCATTGTCCATCTTAGAGATTGAAGCAGAGTCCATGAGAACATTCCTTGGTCTTTTAGCCTTGGATTTAGTTTGAGTCGTATCCATGGTTTTCCTTTTCCTAGACGAACTCATATGGATGTCACTTTGATGGGGGCTCAAAGAACTCTCCCGATGAGCAGAGAAAGTTAATGGTGTTAAGCCAGTTTCAAGTAGGGGAGGAGGGATGCGGTGTAGGCTTGTAAAGGGATGCTTGAAGGTAGACTCATGGGAAGGTGGTTGGGTAGGGCTTGTAAAGTGAGGGTTAAATTGGCCGGGTTGAGAAAGAGATGGTATGGCACATCAAGAAACGTGTGAGCTGTTAATTGTGTTTGCACAAAATTAGGAATAACTCCATCAATCGCTCCTAGGACCACGGGATTTGAACCTGACAAGGGAACGCCGTTACCAACTTTTGAGTATGCTTGGATTTCCACATCATCACCACCCAATGTGCTACTCCACGTGTCCCAATCATATTTACATGAGATTCACCCCCTCACTCCACTGTGACACTTTCTTCTCCAGTGCTGACCAACAGAGGCTGTCTATGAACAACCTATGGGCCTTGAGACGAAGAAGAATCATCACTTGTTTCATTTTTGCAATTTTTCACGATATTAACTAATGAGTTAGACCAAGTTAGCTCAACACTTGGACAAATTAGAAATTTGATTAAAGTGGCAAAGATTAGTCAAAATAATATGAAGTTTGAATTGAGTCTCCCATATAAACAGTAACTAGCATTTAAGCCTGGAACTGATGAAATTCGGGGGAAAGATGGAATCGATCACTATACTGGGGGTGCCAGACATGACCGTGATTTAAGATTTAACTACCATTGAAAAGACTAAAGGAACAAGGGGAATGACTACCAGTGATAAAGCACAGGCTAATACGAGCCGACCAGAAGAAGCAATGGTTGAGCCCCTATTTGAGTGCTAGCTCATCTACGACCAAAGAAGCAATGGTGGACTATGATCAGATTTACTCCTCCCAAGTGCGCTAACGCATGTGTTGTAGTTTGTCACCTGGGTGGTTGGTAAACCGAGAAAGGAAAGGAATCAAATGACTCAGTTGGCTTTCCGGGAAAACAGGAGGTAGATAGAAGAAGTAAGTAAACAAAGGCGTGAAATATCATGCTACCCATTTCTTGTTCTCTTGCTGAAATGGCTACAAACGGGAGGGACGTCAATGTCTATGAGGCTCTAAAAGACCAAAACCATTGCTTTATCCCAAAATGATATGGAGAATATACCAGGTCCACCGGACAAGAAACTCAATTCCGCACAACTACCGAGTTATCAAACTCATCCACCAAGGAATTCATGGAATTTCAGTTTGTGGATTGTGTTGGAGGAAATCTACCACTGCTAGGCAAATAGATAGACTCCTTTCCCGCTACTACAGGAGAGCAAGAAACAAAATCAACTTGGAATAGTCTATCCGTTAGACCACTAGCTAGTCGCCCTAGCCTAGCAAAAGCAAGCTTGCTGCACACGATTCTAGCATACGCTCATCTGCTCGTTCCTATCAAGCACCACAGAGTGTTTCGTGAGAATTTACTCAGCACACTAGTGATATCCAACAGTTTCCTTCAGAGAGCTTACCCTCAGTCTCGGCTTTCCTTTAGTTTAGCAATACTCCAAAAGTAAGTTCCATGTCTTGTTCGTCGGGCTACAGTCCGTTGTCCTCCCAGAGGACAAAGTCTAACCGTAGGTGTCGGAGTCTAGGGGAGGTCCGAGGGATGTCCTCGGACTCCACCGATTTACCCTATGCTCGTGACTCATCGTCTGCGGCCTTGCCATCTAGGTCCGAGGGTGGGTCAAACGGTGCAGGCTTTAGGGAGAGGATGCTCGATTCCCGAGCCCAGACCCAGGAACCCTTAGAGGTGGAGGCTCTCCAGATCGTATCCACCATGGATGAGCCAGAACTGGAGGAGCTGAAGGCCTCCTTCGGTATCTTGGACGCTTTCGAGCTCCGGCTGCCCAGACCGTCTGACCGAGCCAGCTATCGAAACTCCGAAGAGCTGTGCTTGTACAAGGAGGCATTTAAGGCCAGCGTTCGGCTTCCCCTCCATCCCTTCTTCACCCAAGTGTTTCAGCACTACAGGATTTGTCCTACCCAGCTGACGCTGAACGGATGGCGGCAAGTGCTCAGCTTCGTCGTCCTTTTCTCAAGGCACCAGAGGCCTCTCTCCCTCCCTCTCTTCATCAACTGCTTCTTCCTTCAAGCCTGTAAGGGGCTTTAGGGTTGGTACTACTTCTGCCCCCGGAAGGACCTTCAGCTGCTGAGTGGTTACCCGACGTCGATCCACGGGTGGAAGGAGAAGTTCTTCTTCATGAGGTCATCCGAGGGGGTGCCCTTCGGCACCGTCTAGGATATCCCTGACCTGAGGGAGGTGAACTCTGCCCCTGCCCTTTTCGAGGCAAACGCGGAGTCGTTGGCATTGGCGATGGCGAGGCGGCAAGAAACCTACCCTCCAGTCGAGGCCGACTGCCTCAAGTCCGACGCCATACTGTTCAGATTCGAGCTTAGCCCGGGTGAGTTAGGCCAACCCAAGTTTATTTCCCTCAGGCGTCGGTGTTTCGTACTAACTCCCTTTGTTTCTTCATGCAGTGCAAATCTTCAGGACCGAGGCTAAGGCTGCCGCAGCGGCGAGGCAAGCCTAAATAAGGGAGGCTAGGGTGCGGGACGCCTAGCAGCAACAAAGGCCGAAGAGGAAGGAGAAGAAGGGGCCCTCCGAGACTCCGAAGAAAAGGTCTAGGGGTGAGGGACCAAGCACCGAGGCAGTCCAGGCCCTCACTGCTCCGGGCCATGACATGCCCGCCCAAGACTCCTCCCCCGTCGCGGACTTCAGAAGCCCGAGGGTGGGGAACGTGAGGGCCGAAGTTGGATTTGTCCCTCAGTGGTCGATCAAGGAAGACAACATGTTGGCAGTCGGGCGTGTTGCTCGTGAGCTAGTGATGAAGGGCAGTCTTCCCCAAGATGCCACCGAAGCTCAACGACAAGGGACGGCGGCTATGATAACCAAAGCTTGCATCTTCATGGCCGGGGTAAGCTTCAGTCCTCTAATCTTTGTTTATTTTTCACCACAACATTCTGACCTTCGGTGTCTCATGTAGGCCCAAAACCAAATGGGTCAACTGGCGGTTCAAGCTGAAGCTATGGGCCGATACCTCGAGATCGTCGAACGAGAGAAGGCAGTCTTGGAGAATGAGGGTTCGGTTCTCCTCGAGAAGGTCGAGCACTTGGAAGAGGAGCTCCTCCTTATGCGCCAGGAATGCGATCGAAAGTTGGCAGAGCTGACGGCTTAGATGAAGGCAAGGGTTCAGGAGGTTGAGGCCCGAGGGGCCGAGAGGTACAGGTCCTCTGAGGACTTTAGTGAAGAGATTAAGCGTGTCATCGCCCTTGGGTTCACCATGGGTGCTACCGAGGTCCGTGATTGGGTCCTCGAGCGCTACCCGGGGGTCTCCTTCGAGGACAGCGGGCTCATCTTTGAAGAGGAGTGTATTGTGGTGGCGCCATCAGCCACCAAGGTTGTTGATGCTGACGGCGGAGGCTGCAGCGAGGAAGGTGAGGTTCAGCCTCAATGTGAAGTCCCTCCGACCCCCGGCCACGATGGCTCCGATCAGGAGACCCACCATGTCGAGGATGAGGCCCTAAATTCGATGGACGCCTCCTGAAGCCACCCTGGATCTCGGCTCAGCCTTTGAGCTCTATTTTGTCTTTGATATGAGCCTTCGGGCTTCTTCATGTAATCTCGGCCTTCGGGTCTTTTTTATGTACTCTTGGCCTCCGGGTCTTTTTTATGTAATCTCAGCCTTCGGGTCTTATCAATGAATGTATTTCCCTTCGTATGCTTCGACTTCCACTTTTTCGTGTTCTTTCAAGTAAGGTGATCTTTAGCCCGTAGGTAGGTGCAAGAAGGCAGAAACCCAATGTTGCTAGCCTAATGATCCGCACGTCTACTTTAGCACGGCTTGGTCCCACACCCCACTATCGCCGTCTGTAGACATGCCAAGCCGTGCGGATCATTGTTCCTGATTGCCTCTGTGGGCAAGCCCCCTTCTTTCATAGCGGCCTCTGCCATCTCCCTGACGCTTATCCCTACAGTCATTACCGTCTTGGGTGTCCTTTTCACGGTCCACGAATCGGCCTAGATATCCTCTTCGGATCATTCCTTCTATCTCTCCCTTGAGGTGCCAACAATCTTCGGTGTCATGGTCGTGGTCTCTATGGAAGTGGAAATACCTATCCATATTGCGTCTCTCAGGGTGTCGTCCCATCTTCTCTGGCCACTTAATGGCTCTAGCATTCGGGAAGTTCTTTATCTACATCAGTACCTCCGTTCGTCTCCAGTTCAGGGGTGTGTATTTCTCGAACTTCCTTGGTGGACTGGGTGCCCGACCGCGCTCAGACTTCCGTCTTTTGCCTTCTTCAGAGGGTTTGTCGTCACCCCTTGAGATCCTTTTTCTTCCTGTCTTCCTTTCGGCTTCTTCATCGGCTTGAAGGGTTTCTTCCATCTGGATGTACTTATCGCATCGAGCTCTCAACTCAGCCAGGTTCCTAGGTGTATGCTTCACCAAAGACCTTTTCAGCTTCTTATCCTTGACGCCTCCCAGCAAGGCTGTGAACTCTTCTTTCGGGTCTAGACCTCTGATCGTGATCTTCTCTTGTTGGAAGCACTTCATGTAGTTCCGCAGTGATTCTCCTTCATGTTGCTTGACGTTGATCAAGTTCAACGTAGTCTTCTGAAGGGGTTGGCTACTAGAGAATCCCTTCACGAAGAAGTAACTTAGATCGTTGAAGCTGTGGATTGACTTCATCGGCAGACAGTTGTACCATAGCCTTTTCGCTCCTCTGAACGTCAATGGCAGGGCGCGACACATAATGTTTTTCGAGACTCGATGGAACTGCATGACGACCTTGAAGCCTTCCAGATGATCGACGGGATCCCCAGACCCGTCGTAAATGTCATACTTGGGCAGGCGAAAGCCGATCAGGAGTGGGTCCCTCATGACCTCATCAGCTAGAGCCGTGTCATTAGTGAGGTCTGGCTCATAAGCTCCCGTCTGATTTTCTGTCACCTTCTTGATCTCATCTTTCAGGTCCAGGATCATCTGCTTTAACCCTGAATCCTCGTGCTTCTGTTCATCTCCTTGGCGTGGTTCCCCATGTGGGTCTCTGGCGGCACGTCGCGTCCTCCCCCTGGGTGCAGGACTCTCCCTTATTGCTTGGTTTCAAAAGTTATGACCGGACCTTATCGATCCTGTACTGCTCCGGTCTTCGTCTCGAGCTCTCTCGGGCTGGATATGGTGGCCTCGCAGTGCTTCGCCGGTCTTCTGGGAGACAGCTTTGGAGACCTCCTTCATTGCCTCGGCCATTCACTTATATTTGTCCTGGAGGGCTTCGAACTGCTCCCTCGTCACATACTCCTACGCTCCAGGAGGGGGCGGAGGATTACTATCTCCGCACACCAAATATCAGGAGGAACGCTGGTACCTCACGGAACCTTCCCGATCATCGTTCCCCCTTTCTCATCCAATTTTCGTCGAGGGAGGGAGCCCTCCTGAAGGTTCCTCCTCCCCCACGTTCATGTTCGATGCTGCTCTTGTCTTCTTTTGATTGTAGGTTCTCCCCACCATTACTGTCGTTCCTACAGATGGTGCCAATCTGTTGCTGCCAAAATTCCGTATAAGCTGATCTTGCACAAGCACAGACGGCAGAGGCCCGGAGTTTTGTCCAGGGTTAGTCCTCCGACGCTCAAGTTAGGGATCAGCCGCACAGTTTTTGTTATAGGAGTAATGGTGTGGGTAGTAATGCTTACCTTTTTCCTTCTTCTTGGGCCCTCTTATATAGCTTTTAGGGTTTAGGGTTTCCCTTTTCCTCGGAGGAGTCCTCTTCGGGTCCACCTCCTTTCCTTATAGAGTTCTACTCGGATACGTCCTATCCCCTTCGTGGGGATATTCTCTTCTCTTCTTGCGATTAACGTGGTATAGTCCTTGCAGCCTCTGTCAGGTGGGTGACATGTGTCTAGGTACACGACACGTGTCCTTACCCTACTGGGCAGTCAATTTGGCCGTATCAAGTGTGAACCTATTTTTGTCACTTGGGGAGAGAGAGAGAGAGTAAAAAGTAAATCTATCCCACATGTAAAGAAATAAATACTTCTAATTCTAAGCATACAAACATAAAATAGAAAGTAAATCTATTCTACGTGTAAGGAAATAAATACTTGACAGAAATATTTTCAATATATTAACCTTACCATAATTAGACCCAGACCGATATGGAATGTCAAAAGACTAACCTTATTCCATCCGCACTTCAAATGGAAACTTTTTCTTTTTAATTGAGAAAATGAAAACCCTTGATCAAAAGGAGGGGGAAAGGTTGATAAAATTTAAGTACAGAAATGTTCTTGTGGGCTAAATGTAACGTCCTTGCTCCATTAATCTTAGTATAATATTATCATTTTTTGTCCATGGGCCTCAAGGTTTTAATGTGCATTGTGTCGTGTTCATGAGGCTAGGTGTTATCAACTAGCCCAACCCTCATCGATCTTCCAATCCCCTTGGTACTAAGCTGTCTCTTGGTGTTCTTCCCCCTTTGGGCACAGTGTCTTCCCTGTAGCCCCACGCACTATTGGAGTCAACTTTGATACCATTTGTACACCCTGACCCCATTAATGTTGGCACAGTATTATACTTTATGGTCAATGGGCCTCAAGGCTTTAAAATATATTGTGCCCTGTTAAGGATGTTAGAGGCTATCAACTAGCCCAACAACCTCCCCCTAGGTGATATGGGATTAAAATTTGCACACTTTCATTGATCCACCAAACCGCTTGGTACTTGTTGGCCCTTGGTAAGGACACCTTACTAATCTCCCTGATAGGCCTGGTACACTTTTCTTTTTTCTTAAGTATCCAATAAATGCACTCTATCACGACATAGTTTGATCAAATTAAAATTTATAAAACCTTGAACAAATATTTAAGATCCAGTAAGAAAGTAAATAGCTCCCATGGCCACGCACTTTGCTCTACATGAAAGTGATTGATAATTTTTTCACAATCAGTCCAAATCTATGGCTCCTAACCGTTGCGCCTACAGCACTCTCTCGAGGATTCCTTTGACTTCCGACTCTTATGCACTCTATGCGGAACTAGAGTTAAGGGAGCCACTCCTTAAAGTACCATTAATGTATACTATTCCCACCCAGGCAGCTATATAAGTTTTAGCATAAACTATTATAAAAAACAAAAATACATAATATTTTATTTAAAAAAAAAAACAATACATAATATGCTTGGACTAACGCCTAGAGAAACAAAATTTTGAGTTAATAAATTAGATGCAAGATTAGAAATTCCAGGATTTAGAGGTTGAAAGAGACTTATATCTAAAATCCATTTATTGATATTGGCTAAGATTTGGGACTGCTCAGGATGTTTTTTTGTGAAGCACACAAGTTACAAGTTATCCATATAAAATAACAAGAGACAAAAAAAAAAAAAAAACAAAAAACAAAAAAAAAAAAAAAAAATACAGAAAATACGAAACAAAACAAAAACAAAAACAAAAACAAAAAACGAAAGGGAAATATCGTTTAGAGAGAGTAGGATAGTTACATAGTCTCAAGGAAATGTTGGATAGCAGAGTCATCAAAAATGTTTGGATTTAACCCTAAGCAAGCAACGGCCCAAATTTTCTTAGATAAATTACAGGACTTGAAAATTGACCATTCAAATCCAGATTCTGAAGAACAAAAAGGACACTTGGTGTTGAATAGAAACCGTTTGACTAAATTGACTCTAGTAGAAGATCCTCCTAAATGTAAACACTCAATTTTGTCACGTCCCCTACCTATGATGACTCACGGATTGTGGACACGGATTTTCGCTTTCGATCAACAGAGATGACAACTAACTGAGATAACCCAACCTTGAAACACTCCGTACAACCCCAGAAACCCTAGAAACCCTAAGTGGGAGAAAAGAAGGGTCCAATTATGACATCAAATATACGAAGGAATCCAGTCCAAAGTGACCATATGGATGGATAGTACTTGGAATCATAATTCCAATGACATATGGTGCGTCAAAATCAGACCGTCGAATCTCCCGCAATCATCCCGGAAGATAGAACCCATCAAAGCCCTTGGATCAAAATTTGGGAATATTCCATGAAATATTCCTGCACCCCACTAGCCCCATGCACACCCAGCCCCACACACGCACCCATGCGTAGCCCTCCCCCAGCCCCCACACACACCGCACTCACTAGCCCCCATAGCCTCGTGTGCACCAGCCGCCATGGCCTAGCCGCCCCACCCCCTGCTTGCCCAAGCCCATATGTTTGCAGCCCTGCCTGCCTTACCCGCAACCCCGCCTGCATATGCCGCAGCCCTGCCCCCTATGCGCCCCCACCCACATGGCCCACTACCCCGCCTTCCTTTCCTACAACCCCACGTCCTCTGCATGCCGCCGCTTTCGTACCCCATGCCTAATGCACATTTCTGCTAGCATACCCTATGCCCCTGCACCCCATTGGTTGAAAAATCCCCTTTTTCACCCCATTGGTCCCAAAAACCTATAAATACCCCCTCCCTCACTTCTAGCACACTTGAACACACTTTAGATCTCGCTTCTCCCTTCCCTTGGTGGTTCCCCTCACACTTGTGAGCACACCTCCCCCTCCTTAGGAGTTCTTCCCTCGCCTTGCATGGCCACCCCCTAGTTCCTCCCTTGCCTTGCATGGCCACCCACTAGCCCCTCCCTCGCCTAGTGTGGCACCCTCCTAAGCCCATCCCTTAACTTACCTAGTCCTTCCCAAGCCTTTCCTAGCCGAAACTCTGCCGAAACCCTAATCCTAGAAGTAGCCTTCCCTAGCCAAAGCTCTGCCGAAATCAAAATTCCAAAAGTAGCCTTCCCTAGCCGAAGCTCTGCCTAAACCTTAATCCCAAAAGTAGCCTTCCCTAGCCAAAGCTTTTCCGAAATCCAAATCCCAGAAGCAACCTTCCCTAGCCCAAGCTCTACCAAAATCCAAATCTCAAAAGTAGCCTTCCCTAGCCGAAGTTCTACCGAAATCCAAATCCCAAAAGTAGCCTTCCCTACCAGAAGCTCTGCCAAAACCCTGATCCAAAACTAGCCTTCCTTAGCCGAAACTTTGCCGAAGTTCTGTTAAACTACAAGCTCAGTAATTGCTCTTCCCAAGCCGAACTTCCATCCAAATATCCGAAGATCACCACAGTCAACATCTCTCGAGAAAGGAAGTTGGAGGTCAAGACCACCTTTCCCTGAGCCAAGAGAATTCACGAGAAAGTTTGTATCTGCACCAATGGGGGGGCCACCCCTCTTAACCCGAAACAAGGGTTAAGCTCAAGTATAGTCTCTCACCCGAATTAGTACAATGTAGACTCTTTATTTTTCCTCATTTTAGTGTATATATGTAATTATTTCTTTTATCAATATATATATGTCATAATTTAGCCATGTATGCGGTATAGAATAATTGTGGAAAATGTTCGTTCTTCAAGCATCTAGTAGGATCAAAGACCATTGAATCGAGTAGATTGGGCGCCTAACACCTTCCCAATTCTACAACCTAATACATACCTTAATCTTTAGACCAGATCAATTTCGGGCTCTTTTCTTAGGAATCAGGCCCAACCCAGGGTCCTAAGTCCATATCCCTAGGTGGTGACTCCAAACCCCATTTGCATGATCCCAATCCCCATTGGACCATCATCAACCCAAGGAAGGTATACCTCCGAACCGCACTCCTTGAGAGAGAGAGAGAGAGAGAGAGAGAGAGAGAGAGAAAGAAAAAGAGCGGAGCCCTACGAAATAGGCCCCACATGTCTTGGAGTGGTGATACAGTGGTGCGGGGCCCGCAAAGGCACACCACATGGAAGAGAAAGTAAAGAGAAGAGAGAGGAGAGAGGGCCAAGAGGAAGATCCTACTGGCTGCTACCCTCACACTTAAGTAATTTTCAATGAAAATTTTTAAACTTGGGGTGAAGGGGAGATTTTCACAATACTCGCCAAAGGGGGCAGGAGAATTAGAGGAGGATAAGGACTTGTAGGAGAGGATTGCATTAGCTGTAATCCTAGAGGTTAGCTTCTCAGATTTGGATACATGACAAAAAAAAATCATCATGGGGTGTGGATGCTAATGGAATAGATGGGATCACCGATACCATTACAAGAGAGAACATCTCATAAAAGAGAGGGACACTCCATCTATTGGTAATATAAGATTCCGGCTAGAAGCATACATGTACTATAATGTGCTTCTCCATGGTTATCCAGTAATCATATATATAGGGGTATTATATCGGATGTTGACAGCATAAGCTATAAGAAATCCAAAACAGAGTAAAATTTTTAATGCCACAGGATATGATTGGTTAGCTGATGTTTCAAAAGATGAGACACCATGGATATAGAATGAAATGGGTTGGGGGTCATATATCAAAGGATAGGATGAGGGGATCCACGGTAGAGTCAATTTAGGGCCCATTTGATAACATTTCTGCTGTTTCTGTTTCAAGAAACGACAGAAATAGAAATTTCCGTTTCTGGGAACAGAAACAGAATTTTGGGTGTTTGATAAACCACTTTTGTTTCCATTTGATAAGCCTTCTTTTCACACATCTGGCCCTTTTCATCTTCGCTTTCTCGCTCTTAAACCTAAACAGAACCCTCTTCCCCAATCAACTACACTCACTCTTGCTCTGGCTCTCCCAACCATGGAAGTTTTCAGCTTGCTCAAGTACTGGAAGGGTGGTGGAGTTACCGGAAATTTTCTGGAGAAGACTTCGCAGAGGAGCAATCAGGGGTTTGCTCTGGTGTGGCAGCCGCTGGTGGCGACCGAGGAGAAGGAGCAGCAGGGATAGCTTCCGATTCACCACAAATAACATGTGCCCATGGAGATGATAGATTCCTTCGACGGAATTGCTGGGGACTATTTTGGCCCTCCGCCGATAACCCAGATGAACGAGGAGAGTGATTACTCGAAGCAGAAGCAGAATCAGCAGTTGTAGCCATAAAAAACAAACAAGGATTTTTTTCCCTTTTCTTGCCCCAAATTGATAGTGATTCAACAAGGGATTATGAAAAAAAAAACCGAACAAAATAAGGTTTAAATAAACAAAAATTTGACGATGGAAAGAAGAAGTGAGAGGGATTAAAAAGGTTCAGATTTCTCTCAACAATGCATGTTGATCCAAATATCGGTGACACGGATCCTAGAAGATTCGATCGCGGGCGTGACAGCACCACGAGCAGCGTCGAGATGAGGGATCTCTCACAGCCTGCAATCCAGAAGAGGAAACTCTATCTCTGAGTGTCTGGTGGTGGCATCGGCGGCGGGGATCGTTTGGGGGATTATTCTCGGAGAGACAATGAATGTAAAAGGAGAAGAATCCCACGAAGCAGAGCGCGGTGAGGAGTACCACCACTGTTAAAGCCATGGAGGTGGAGGCGGAGGCAGAGTCGGTTTCCGAAATGGGTTGCCCCATGGAGAGGAACTCTGTAGACGGAGCTAGTCGGAGACGGTGGTGATGGTAGTGATGCCAAACTCCGTCTTCAATATCGATTTTTTGTGCCCCATTTTTGTTTCGAGAAACGAGCGAAACAAATAAAACTTGTTTCGTCAATCATGTTTCTTAAAGCATAAATTGTTATAAATTTCAATTTATATTTCAAGAAATAAGTGGAACAGAACACTTTTACCAAACGGTATTTATGTCGTTTCTTTGTTTCTGAGAACAAGAAAACACAGAAACACGTTTCTGGTTACGTTATCAAACGGGCCCTTACTCTACACCAATCAAGGATCCAGAAGAGGGATGTATTTTTTTATTTAGATCGAACCAATAAGATGGCTCCAAGATAAAGGAACAAAGAGGCATTTCTTGCATTTTTGATACTATAGCTGAACATTTACTGAAATAGAGTTCACTTTTGTCAAAGTTAACCTTCTGACTAGAAAAACCTTGAAACACCTCAAGAATAGTTTGAATATCCTGTAGAGTAGCACTATCAAATAAGAGATTCATCAGCAAACAAGACTATGTTAAATTTCCTATTTTAGTACCTTTGAAAGATTAAGATCACAAAAGTCATTCAACAACCTGCTTAACCCTTCAATGGCCAAAATAAGAAAAAGGTAAAGGCTATTGGATTTTGAAATATTGGCAATAATATATTAGTTATGGGATAGGGTTTCCAAAAGCCGCATGGTCTCCTACGCCAGTGAGAGAGCCAATGGAAGAGAGCACAGAAGCATTAACAATCGAGGAATTTCCATATTTTGTTAAGGCGGTTATTTTGCCTCCTCTTGTGTCTAGCACAGGGGCCATTATGCCTTTTAGACTTCATTTTCCTATTATCTTTATATGTATTCTTTTGTCTTGTGGCAGACTTTACAATGCTTTCATAACAGTTACTGAAAAAAAAAAAAAATTATAATCTACCTACATTACAACTAGACAAATCCTACTAAATACCGTGCATGGTTCTAAAACTCGGATTGAATCATTTCATATTTACCTTGATTGATGCTTGACGCTGACCAATCCGATCCCTATACACGGCAAAGGCTTAAGGTAAAAATGTAATAAAAGAAATTTTTTAGTTAAAAAACAGAGATTTTTTTGTCCGATCCGGGCCGATCGAAATTAGTATTGAATTTGACCAATTCAAGACTGATCCCGAGTTTTAGAACCTTGATGCTGAGTCATGATCACTTTTGTAAACAACAAGCACTAATCTCACACAATCAGGTGATTGTTAAACAAGAGGTAATTTCATTTTCACTAGTGTTTTGCTTACAGCCAAACTCATCTGTGGTAGGTTCATATATAATGATGAGCCAAAAACAACACAAAATTGAGGCCTAGTCAAAACTGATAATACTAATCCAAAACATGGCTTGGAGATATACAGAAGAAAAATTGGGGAGAAGGGAGGAGGGGGGAGGGAATACATAAAAACCAGGGAGCCAACTTGTAATTCTAATTTTCATAGAAGAGCCTCAAGAATTTCCCAAATTAAGGCTTCTCTAGTGCAGTTTAATACGACCCATGATGGGCATCATTGGTGCAGCAATCCACAAATATCCATTATTTTCTTCCACTTCAGTAATGGAACTCAAAGTCTTTCCTTCACTATCTTCAAACACTTCCACAACTTGTCCCTCTTCATTCAACTTCATAGCAATTGCATGGGCCTTCAAACCACTCATCAATGTCTGTACTTTCTCAACAGCATAAGGGTACTTTGATAAAAAGTTCATTACTGAAGGATTTGATTCAAGCCATTTCTCCATCTTTCCCTTCTTAGAGTACAAAGCAACCCAAAAATCTCCATCAGAGTTCCTTCTAAGATTATCTGGAAACCCTGGTAACTCAGCTATTAGCTCATGAGTTCCAGCTTTAGGACCTTGAAGCCAATATTTTTGGACATTGCCATTCCCAGTCTCTACAACTAGCACAAAGGATCTGTCTTTGCTCAATGCCACACCATTGGGAAATAGTAAGTCTCTCATCAGTACTGTAACTTCTTTGCTTGCTATGTCATACTTCAAGAATCTCCCACTTGTGTCTTGGCTTAAAACAATCGAGACAAACTCTCTGCAAAGAATTCTAATGGTTAATAAGTGTCCGGATCAACTCCCACATAGGGAGGGGAGTTACGTACCCTCCTCATGGGATCCCAACATTTAAATAGTATTTGGTTCACAAGTCAGAACAATTAATGCATCACTGACTGACGGTGGAATCCCATGTGAGGAAAATACGTAGACTCCACAAATGAAGCTACGGTTGTGTTTTTATTGCGAGTAATACCTTCTGTCGAATTTTGTGCTTGAATGAGTGAAATAGACCACACCTTCCTCCTCGTCTATGTCAATATTGTTGGTGAATTTGAAGAGTTTGCCTTCGGCTTCAGTTACCACTGGAGTGGCTAAACCTCCATTTGGTCCAACTTTGAGTAGCCCAAAGTATGCATCAGCAATGTAGAGATCTCCTGTCTTATAGTGAAATTGTAATCCTAATGGCCTCCCACATACATGCTCCATCTTGGGTGCAAATGCTTTAACACATTCATTTCTTCACCAAAACAAAAAATAGTGTCTTTCAGTAATTGGAAATCAAAACTACATCTTACATACATGAATAGTTAGAAGAAATCATAAACACTTCTTTTACTAGGTGAGCAACAAGGCCAGGCTTGATCCTTGGTTCTATAGCCCAGCCTGAAGTTGGGCTGGAATATTTCAGCCCAGGGCTTCCTACCTTGTTCAACTTCTCCTAGGCCAGGCCCAGAATGCTCGAGGTTGGGCTGGATTGGACCAAGTGAACAGGCTGCCCTTGTTTTTGCCACTTTTCATCCTTGTCTAATTATGTTATTTGTGAATGAGCTATTTGATTTAACAATAAATCAGGATAAATAAAAGTAATATTATTAATGATGTGCATTGCCTCTCACATCACATCTATGAGCCTCACATTCTCTCTCCTCATTAAAAACCCCCCATTCGATATTGACTCCTCCTCCTTATTGGTGGAAAGTTGCACATTAGTCTCCTTAATTAATAATAAGGCAATCATGGATTTGGATCGTCTGTGGCACAACAAGACACCTGGCATGCATCTTAGTACTCAAAAATGCATTGGATTACATGCAAGTGTCTTGGGCTCTGTGCCTAAGCGTTTTTTGCCATTAGATGCATGCTAGATGCCTTGTTGGGCCATAGACGAATTCAATTCAGAGATCACTCTGTGATTGTGTGGAACCTGCAATAAGACAAGTGCCAACAAGAGTATAAAATGATCAACATGAATAAAATTTGTATCTTATAAAGGTGATATGATAATTTCGCACGCCTTATGTAGGGGAGCTTTATTTTCCCTTCAAAAATCAGAAAAGTATGAAGAAGACATCGGAAGCCACCGAGGAAGGAATAACAAGTCAAACAAGATGGGAGAAGAAAACAAATGGAGAAATCAACACCTCTCTTTTTTTATGTTTTTTAATTGAAAAAGTGTTTCAATTTTTGGAGTGTAAACTATGCCGACAGAAAACACCCAATAACTATTTTTAAAAAGGAATCATTTCAAATAATAGAGAGCGACACGTTAGAAGAAAATGACATTGACATAAGCTACGCTCCAAGATAGGAATCTTTTCCCCTATTTTATATTTTATTTTTAAATAATAAATTGAAACCACACATCCCATTTTGCCGTGAGCAGATCAATAGGAGGTTGTGATAGGATTAAGTACGAGAACAATCTCATACGCCTTTGGTCCATTGATTTTAAATTTAATAATCAAGAATATATGAGATTATTCATGTGAACTTTATCCAAATTCTACGTTTCAAAGAGGAGAGAAGAGAGAGAATGGGTCTAGGGTCATGGCCGCAGGTGCTAGCTTATGATACACTGGCGGTGTATCCAATCTCTTCTCTATATTTTATCCCTTCTGTGACTCTAAACCAGATCTCACTAATACTAGTATTTTAAAACTAATTAGGTTCTTAGAAAGAACCTGAGAACCACAGATATTTCCCCAAGTCCAAACTAAATCATTTCTCTCTCTAGAAAATAAAATGAAAAACAAGAAAGTTAATCTGTTTACCTATTTGCGGAAGTGACTGCAAATTCCATCCATCCTTTATCTTCTCCTTGCCATTTAAGAATCCGGCCGTCGGCGACGCCGATGTAAGGACCCTCACCATTACGATCAAAGACAATACTCTCTGCCCCAAAAGCTCCGATGCCGGAAAGTGAAATCACTTCTGCATCCTTAAGCTTATCATGAGCTCCGGGAAGAGGAGGTGGTGATAAACTGATTGGATTTCTTGATAGGTAAGTTGAGAGGAGTGCAAGAATAGTTGCAGCTAAGAGGAAGATGGTTCTCATGGCTTCTCAAATAAGAGAGATAGAGAGAGAGAGATGGAAGACTGAGAGAGAAGCACACTAGTATTAGATAAGGGAGTGATTTAAAACATATATATATTGGGAGAAGAGCTTTGGTTTCTTCTCCATTCGTGAACCCCACTAGGCTACCATTTCAATTTTCTACAGCCTAGGAATTCCACGCTTTGACTAGAACAAAATTAAGTGAATAGTGAAATGACAGATTACCCCCCATATACTCACAAAAATAACGAAATTGTCCTAAGCATTATATTGGAACAAAAGTTGTGGGACTCACAAAAATTTGGTCCACTCAAATGGATCTAGAAGTTCCAAAACTATGAAATAAGATAACTTTCTCTCTAAGAATTTAAATAAAAAAATTTCGTGGAGATCACGTTTGCTCATTAAACTAGTTTAAACTTTAATATATATCACATGATGGAGTGGAGGAGACTCTATTTAATGGATAAGTAAATTAAAAAAGAAATTTTTTTCCACATCTAATTTTAGTTGAGATGGAGTTTATCTAAGTAGTAAAATAATACATTGTAAAATCTAAAGAGATGTACAAAAATTACTAAAGAGGCTAAATATCTGGAGGGATAGTAGGTTTTTTCCGATGCCTTATATTCAGTTTTAGGTGTTGGACGAAGTATTATGGAGAACATGTTGTGAGAATTCAAGACATTTCTCATAGGCGTATTATAATAATCCAGGTGAAGATGTGTAGTTTCATTTTTGTGCTAGCATCGTGAGGACCTTTTTCTAATATTTTAATTTGAAATTCAAATTTGACAAAGAGTCATCATCTCAAGTCGTGCAAGTAAATTTGATGCTTTGTGCAAACTAAGAAACCTTTTTTAATCAGTAAACCAGGAACCTTTCACAAAAATAAATCTAGATTTGGGGATTTTTCAAAATTCACACATAATTTCAAGTATATCCTTCTATGTATCTCCAGTCACCCCCTTGGTAGCATTTGTATGCAGACCAAGTACTTACTTACTTAAATAAAACATAATTAACAAACTCGGATTTAAAATAATTCAACAGAAATCAAAATTTAAACAAATAAAAAAGCGACTTGGGAAAAAATATGACTGGGTTTAATTCGGGAATTAATAAATTATTTTGAAAAATATGAAGCCAAATATTCCATTGAATTATTGAATATTTTATTTAATTTAAAAGAATTTAATTTTTTTTTATCTACTTCTATATAGATATTGTACAGATTTAAATTTTCAAACCAAATTATTCCTCATTCCTTAAATTATTCTTTATTTTTATCCAGAATTGAAAAATAACTTTATTTAAAGGACAGGATACATGAATAATTCAGAAGAAGTCAATTTAGTCAAATAAAGTATGAGTTGGATTATTTTAAATCTAGATTGGCAATTTGCCAAACTTCATACTCAATTTCCATTATATTCTTCTATGTATCTCTAGTCACCCCCATGGTAGTATTTGTATGCAGACCAAGTACCTACTTACTTAAATAAAAAATAATTGACAAATTCAGTTTTAAAATAATTCAAAAAAAATCAAAATTTAAACAAATAAAAAGCAACTTGGGAAAAAATATGACTAGGTTTAATTCAGGAATTAATCAATTATTTTGAAAAATATGAAACCAAATATTTCATCGAATTATTGAATTTTTTATTTAACTTAAAAGGTTTCATTTTTTTTTTTATCTATTTCAATATAGATATTGTAAAGATTTAAATTTTCAAACCAAGTTATTCCTCTCTCCTTGAATTATTCTTTATTTTTATCCACAAACAAAAAATAACTTTATTAAAAGACCGGATACATGAATAATTCAGAAGAAGTCAAAATTTAGTCAAATAAAGTATGAGTTGGATTATTTTAAATCTAGATTGGCGATTTGCCAAATTTCATACTCAATTTCAATTACATCCTTCTATGTATCTCTAGTCACCCCCTTCGTAGTATTTGTATGCAGACCAAGTACCTACTTACTTTAATAAAATATAATTAATAAATTTGGATCAAAAGAAATCAAAATTTAAACAAATAAAAAAGCGGCTTGTGAAAAGATATGACTGGGATTAATTCGGGAATTAATAAATTATTTTGAAAATTATGAAACCATATATTCAATTGAATTATTGATTTTTTATTTAACTTAAAAGGATTTGATTTTTTTTTTTTATCTATTTCTATATAGACATTGTAAATATTTAAATTTTCAAACCAAATTATATTCTCTCTCCTTGAATTATTCTTTATTTTTATCCACAAACGAAAATAACTTTATAAAAGGACCAGATACTTGAATAATTCTGAAGAAGTCAAAATTTAGTCAAATAAAGTATGAATGGGATTAATTCGGGAAGTAATACTTTATGTTTGAAAAACAAAACAAAAAATTTAGTCCAATTCTTTTTTTTATTTAATTTCAAAAGTTCAAATATTTTAGATTTTTTTATTTTTATATTCTCAAGATTTGAAAATTTTCAAATTAAATTATTCCGCTCTCAATATTTTTTTCTCTATTCATGAACCCATAGTTAGTAAGTTTGGGAATGATAATAATATTGGAATGGATACATATGGCAACCAAATGGATCTTCTAAAATTAATATTTTTAAAAAATCCAATGCAAAAAAATACATATGAAAATGACACGGTACGGCACGTGTTTAATACAATTCCTTATAAAAATTTGGGGGCAAAAATACTGATTTATTTATATATTGGGGATGAACTAAAATCGATTGTTTGCTACAAAAATTGCATAATTTTTATCATAATTTGTTTTGGTGAGTTTATTTTATGAATAAAGTAGTAATTTGTGACTATGTGAGCATCACCACTAACTTTTACACCCACAAATGCCACTTTTGATTCAGTCAGGGTTTAGCTGTCGTGGAGAGATTCTTAGGAAAATTGTATCCTTACTATAATTTATAAAATGTAAATACACCCACAAGTACCTTTTTTGGAATCAATCATCAAAGAACAGTCTTCCACTATAACAGTCTACTGTTTCTGTCCTACAAGTGTTGGGCTCTCAAATGTCAACTAACCAAAAAAAAATCTGCCGGATATGTGTAAAATCACTTTCCCAATTTGAATTCTATTACCATTTGAATCTTATCCTAATCGGATTTCAAAACATTCTGTTTATCTTCACCAATTGATATCCATCATCAAATATTCTGAGCAGAGTTGCAGACAGAGATAGACCAAACTGTTATTGTGTGATATCAACGAAATCTAAGGATCCCTTCTTAAGAGAGAGAGAGAGAGAGAGAGAGAGAGAGATCACCTACAGTTTGCCAGATTAAAATTGCACTGCCAGGATTGTTGAGGAAAGAATTTTGAAATGGAAAATCATGAAAAGTAGCAAATCAAAATAATCCCACGCACCCCAACAGGCTCCCATTTCAATTTTCTACAGCTCAATCTATTCCACGCATTGACCAGTTCAAAGAGCCAATGTTGAAATGACAGATAGCCCCCTATATACTCACCGAAATAACGAAATTGTCCTGCTCTCCTAATTTTTTTTTTTTTGGTAAAAGCTGCTCTCCTAATTATGAAGGATCATATTGGAACCAAAGTTGTAGGACCCACAAAAAATTGATTCACTTGAATAGATCGTTGTGGGGCCCACAAAAATTGGTCCACTCAAATAGATCTAGATGCGCAAAAATCTTAGATGAAACAAGACAACTTTCTCTCAGAATTTACGGTCAATGCCATTCTTTTCCAAACAAAAAAATTCCCGCGGAGCTCACGTTTGCTATAGTGGTCATATCGCAGAGTAATTTTAAATAACAAAAAAAAAAAAAAAAAAAAAAAAAAAAAAAAGGTTGAGGTTTCATGATATGCGCATATAACCTTTTTTTTCTTTTTTTTGAAAACTTGGACATGTATCACATGATAGAGTGGATGATACTCTATTTAATAGATAAGTAAATTTAAAGGATTTCTTTTCCACAAATCAAATTTTAGCTGAGATGAAGTTCATCAAGTGGTAAAACAATTCATCGTAAAATAAAAAAAAATAAAAAAAAGTGTATAGAGATACAGGAGAGGGTAGATATTTAGAGGGATATATAGTAAATTTTTTTTGACACCTAGGTGTGATTTTGGGAGATAGAAGAAATATTATAAGAAACTTGTCAAATAAGGTGGTCATTAAGTACACTTTTTAAGAGGGTGCTACAATAATCCTGGTGAAAGTGTGTAGTTTTCGATTTTGTACTAATGTCATGAGGATATTTTTCTTATACTTTTAGTTTGAAACTCAAATTTGACATATAGTCAATCTTAATCATTTTCTATTAGCTGACTATAATAATTGCCACATCATCATCTTAGTTCGCATAAGTAAATTCCATAGTCCATGCAAACCAACAACCGTTTTTTATTTTAATCAATAAAACCAGGGACCTTTCACCAAAATAAATCTAGATACTTCATACTCGGTTTCAATTATATCTTTCTATAAATCCCCATTCACCTCCTTCGTAATATTTGCAGACCAATACTATAAGAAAACACATTTATGGCGACGGTAAAAAAATACTATTGTAGCCAAATATAATATATAGCGATCGTAAAATGAATACCATTGCCTAATACATTTATGACGACTGTAAAATAATACTTGTTGAAAAGAAAAAAAAAATTCAGCGACGAAATTAAAAATACCGTAGCAACGTTATTTTATAATGACGGGGTTAAATTTAAACTTTACACAAAAAATTATTTAAAGAGACGGAATTTTTTAATACCGTAGTAAAATAACATCTTATAAAACAGTAAATTTTTTACAGTCGCTTAATATCTTATGCTCAAATGCAATCATTTATATTTGACGACGGTTTAAACACTACCGTAACCAGAAATCATATAGAGTCGTTGATTTCAGGCAACTGCAATTTTATTCCTGTTGCCAATCAACTCTAAAATACATTATCCACGTGTCGTGCATCCAAGCCTCTATGGGCACTCTATGGGCAATGCAATCTATGGAGAAGATCTAGATCCAACCTAGATCCTAGTCCCATTTACGAACGGGACAAGACAATGTCAATTCTTAAGTGGATCCAAACACTGTGAAAAGGGAGAAGAACTTCAATGGTTCCTAACGAGATGGTTCCTTATAACTTTGGTGGAATTTTAATCAATATGAGATCTAAGGTGTTTCTTACTTTAGAAAGCAAATTAAAATACGAAAACCATGATAAATTTCATGGTTTTACTTCTTCAATCTAAGATCAAATGTAAGCTTCTAGAAAATAACAAGAATTAATGATAACCAAATAAACAAGTGCCAATGTAGTTTTAGTGCTATCAACAAACAAGTTTACACTAAAGGTCTATAAAATGAAACCCCCATAAGAGAAAATACCACTAAATACATCAAACTATAGTCATAAAGCTATGAAAAAAAAATATATATATATATATATCCTTTGAAACAGTACTGACGATTTCGATTTCATCCAATACTTAATCGGTAATTCGGTACTGATATTGTTGGGAATCATGCCCCATTCATTACTCTGTACCAAAATCAGATTTCAGTACTATCCCATTTATTATGGGGACAATCCAATACCAAATTCTAATAAGATGTTTCTAGGATGATTCTTAATTCACTCTTAAATTGATGGATCCAACTCCTCTCCAATGACTTGGGCATTCAATCATCATCTAACGGTTAGAACATGTATCCTAACCATGGACTTAGGGAAAGGTATTGGTATCAGTATCCACCTATCGATCCGGATCAGATCGGATGGATCAATGGGTATGGGTCGATTTTAACCCTCTTTTTTCTGAAAAGTATTAATTTTTTTTTTACTGTTTTGCCTCTGAAATGATACAAATCCAGATTAATAAGAAATCAAGGAACGATCTCAACTGATACCAATATAAAATCAATACTTAAAATCATGATCCTAACATCTGCTAACACCTGAAGATGGATATTCAAACTCTCCCGAATCCTTAGAAGAATCATTAAAGAATCCTTGATGTTGAAGAGATTTTTTATTTTATTTGTTTATTTATTTATTTTTTACACAAATGAACACCATTCCGTTTATCACACGAAATGAATCAGATCAGAAGGCAATAGAATTTGACTTGGTTTTGTCATGTACTGCGCAAAGTCTGCAAGTGCGACGTCCTAGAGGATCTGGCGTTCCCGCCCAAACAAGTCCAAATTCCAGAAGCAACGACGAAGCTACTTTTAGATTTAGTAGGTTTTAATTTTTTCTATTTTATTTATTATTTATATATTATCTTATAATTTTTTATTAAATGGCCTTTTCACGTGGGGAACTAAAAGAATTGGATTCAATTCAGGTAATATTAAACGATACAATGCGATCCAATCTCATTTTTATAACCATCACTTCTGTTTTGGACTTATTTAGTGAGCATCCTATTGAAGTGACTGTCTTGCTCGTATCTTATCAATATAATCTAAAACGCAATCAATCTGAATCAATTTTCAATATCAATTTAAGGGGATAAAATAATAAAAAACTGTATTTTTTTTTTTTGAAAAATATAAAAAAATTAACCAATTGCTACAATCCAATCCAGATCAGTATTATCCCAATATTTAATAATAATATAGATATCAATACCGATATGGATAACTAAATCTATAAGACCCATCCCTAATAATTTTGTTCCACCAAAAAAAAATATAAAATACCTAATAATTTTGGGGAGTAAAAGTATTATTTATTTATTTGTAGTATGGTGTAAAGTCTTACCCAAAAGACAAGATTACACTACGCTACGGTGGCCAGCCAACTGAGACTAGCATGGTTTTAGAATTTTGATAAAAAAAATAGTCGAATGTTGACCAACTCAACTCGGAATCGACCATGCAAATACCAATTAAACTATTTATAATACAGGTTGAATTGACATGAATGGAGACTTTGAAACTTTAGAGCTTTTTTCTTGTCAACCTCAGGCTTGACTATGATCTGGAGTCTGGACAATTTTAGAAATGAGGCAAGGGAGAAGTGGAACTTGAAGCAGAGGATGGTTATGCACCCATTGGGAAAAGGATTTGTAATTTTTCAATTTATGCTTGCAGAAGGAGATTTGTTGGTGGTTTGGAGACACCCAAGTGGGTAGGGCAATTGATGAGCAATGAATTTGGTACGAGCCGTAAACTCTAACCTATTAAGTTTGATTCCCTCTAGGCGCACATTGGGCCACTCACACGGGGTGTTTAGTGTTCTTCATTGCTTTCAGTAAAAGTTAAATTGTTCTCATTCAATCTCGAATCTGGTCCATGTGATTGTGGAGTCAGTATGGGTCCACAGGACTAGTCAGGCCAAAGACCTAGATAACCCGTCATTAGCAAAAAAAAACTGGTGGTTTGGAGATGCAACCTTATGAAATTCAGTGATCAACTCATTTGATTGCAAAGGTAGAAACCGAATTTTAACATCCATGATAAGCCTATGTTGACGAAGTTGGTTTAAGTGCACTTTTTGGTTGTTAAGTTTGTCTTGAATTCTTGACCCGTTTTGAAGATTGATTCTTTCCGACATATTTTGATGGCGACCCGAATGGAAAATTTTCTGAGATCAGTGATGGAAGCATATGGAAAGTTTTCTGAGATCGTATGGAGGTGTGGGGGCGTAGCCCCCGCGGTATGGTTTGACTGGATAGACTGCGACCCGATGGGTCGACCCGCGACTTGGAGTATATATAATGTACTGTTGCTTGTTGAGAAAGTCATTATCTTTTGGGGGTTTTTGAGCTAGGGTTTCAGGGCGAGTTTTCTCGTCACTGCTTGGGTGTAATCTTTCTTTTGCATAGTGAAACATCTACTTCTTCGTCCAAGGACGTAGCACACGACCCTGGTGTGTGAACCTCATTAAATCTTTGTGCTATGCAGATCTATTGTCTCTTTATTTTTCTTATTTTTTGGTGTTTGATCTAACAAACTGGTATCAGAGCTTTGGATTATTTCGATTCATAACTTCAACAAAATACGATATTGATAGGTTCGACAACAACATCAGTTTTAGTTTATGGCAGGTTCGAATGATGATTGTTCTCACACAGTAGGATTTGAAGAAATCTACAACTATGTTCGATGATGATTGGAACGATTTGGATGATTAAGCCCTTTCAATTATTCAGTTGTGTCTTTCGAATGATGTTCTACCAGAAGTTCTCTCAGAGAAAACGGCTACAGAGTTATAGGTGAAGTTAGAGAATCTCTACCTAACCAAATCCCTCACCAATAGGTTAAGATTGAAGCAACAACTGTATATCCTTCATATGGGTAAAGGTATTTCTATTAAATCCCACATATCTGAGTTTAATTCTATTGTTACTGATTTGAAAAGAATAGATGTTAAAATAGACGATGAAGATTTGGCCCTATTATTGTTATGTTCTCTGCCTCCATTTTATAAGCATTTTAGAGATACCATGATTTATGGTAGAAAGATAATCTCTATTGATGATGTCAAAATGAATCTGTAAAGCAAGCAAAAGATTGATAATGAGTTGACATCTACCAATAAATCTGATGGTGTTGGTTTGGTAGCTAGAGGGAGAACTAATGAAAGGGGTTCAGATGGTGATAAAAAAGGAGACTAGATCAAAATCTAAGCATAAGAATTTGACTTGTAATTACTGTAAGAAAAATGGGCATATTAAATCTAAATGCTATAAGCTTTTAAATAAGCAAAAAGCAGGTGGTGGTGTTCAAAATCAACAGAAAAGAGATGATTCTACAAAAGCTAGTATTACTGAAGATGAGAGTGAGTCTGATATGCTTTTGGTGACTGATGATAGAGTTAGATCACAAGATGAATAGATTCATGACTCAGGTTGTTCCTACCATATGTGTCCCACTCGTGAATAGTTCTCCACATACGAATCAATTCGAGGTGGAGTTGTGTTGATGAGAAATAATGTTTCTTGTAAGACTATTGGAATGGGAACGATCAATATCAAGATGTATGATGGCATTGTCAGAACCTTGCCTAATATCAATCATGTCCTTGATTTGAAGAATAATCTCATTAGTTTGGGCACTCTTGATTCCAATAGGTGCAAGTATACAACTGAAGATGGAGTCATAAAGATCAGCAAGGGTGTTCTCTTGTTGATGAAGGGAATCAAGGTTGGCAGTTTGTATGTGTTGTAGGGTACTACAGTCACTGGGTCTATTGCAATAGCTTCATCATCTATATCCAAATCAGATGTCACAAATTTATGGCACATGAGGTTAGGCCATATGAGTGAAAGTGAGATGGCATCATTAAGTAAAAGGGGTTTGTTGTGTGGTTAGAGTACAGGAGCAATGGAGTTCTATGAACGTTGTGTGTTTGGGAAGCAGAAAAGAGTCAGTTTTAGTACTTCTATTCATAACACCAAGGGAACTTTGGACTACATTCATTCAGAATTATGGGGGCTCTCCAGATTTGCTTCAAAGGGAGCTAGTGCAAGGAACTTGCTTACTTTCATTGATGATTTCTCTATGAAGGTTTGGGTCTATTTCTTGAAGCACAAAAATTAAGTATTTGTCACTTTCAAATAATGGAAGAATTTGCTTGAAAAGCAGACCGAGAAACAAATTAAAAGGTTGAGAACCAATAATGGCCTAGAGTTTTGTGAAAGTGACTTTAATGAGTTTTGAAAAAATGAAGGTATTGCAAGACACCATACAGTTGTTAAAACACCTTAGTAGAATGGAGTGGCAGAGCATATGAATAGAACCTTGTTAGAAAAGGTGAGGTATATATTATCAAAATTAGGAATGGGCAAGGAGTTCCGGGCAGAAGCAGTTAACACAACAACCTTGTTAATGAATCAATCTCCTTGCACAGCTATTGAGTACAAGACTCTAGAAGAAGTTTGGTTAGGTAAACCTGCAGACTACTCAAATCGAGTAAATTTTTGGATGTCTTGCTTATGCATATGTAAATGAAGGGAAGTTGGAACCTAGGGCTAAGAAATGCATTTTTCTTGGGTATGGATCTGAAGTGAAAGTATACAGGTTGTGGTGTCCTGATTCAAAGTCTCCAAAATTTCTTATTAGTAGAGATGTTACTTTTGATGAATCTGCTATATTGCATCCTATGAAAGAAGCTCCTATTCATTGTGATGAAGGTCAAGAAAAATCTAGAGAGAAGGTTGAATTTGAAATTGTTGGTTCATCTTCAAACAAAACACAATCTACTTCAGTTCAGCTGCCTACTTTACTGAAGGAGATGATGCTGAAGAAAATCAAGAAGAAGAGCGGTACAACATTGCCAATGATAGACCAAGGAGGAATATTAAACAACCACAAAAGTATGGGCATGCTGAATTTGTTGCTTATGCATTGTCTGTTGTAAATACAATTGAAAATAGTGAGCCCGCAACATATTCTGAAGCTGTTACTTCAATTGATTCTATAAAATGGTTGATTGCCATAAATAAGAAGATGGAATCTCTTCATAAAGATCAGACTTGGGAGCTTATCAAGCCAAGAACAGGGAAGAAAATTATTTGTTGCAAATGGGTCTTCAAGAAGAAGGAATCTGCCTCAGGTATTAAAGATGCTAGGTACAAGGCATGTTTGGTTGCAAAGGGCTACAGTCAGGTACAAGGAATTGATTTTAATGATGTTTTTCCACCTATTATTAAGCATAGTTCTATTCATATCCTACTTGCTTTAGTTGCTATGCATGATTTGGAGTTTGAGCAACTTAATGTGAAACAACATTCTTGCATGATGAACTAGAAGAACAGATTTATATGCATCAACTTGAAGGGTTTGTTATTGAAGGTAAGGAGGACCATATATGCGTGTTGAAGAAGTCCCTATATGGTTTGAAACAGTCTCCTAGACAGTGGTATAAAAGGTTTGATTCAGTTATGGCTAGTTTTGGATACTCCAGGTGTCAATATGACTATTGTGTTTATTTCAGAAAGCTCTCTGATTAATCATTCATATATTTGTTACTTTATGTTGATGATATGTTGATTGCAGTAAAAAATAGGAATGAGGTCAACAGGTTGATGGAATAATAAGTTCTGAATTTGAGATGAAATATTTGGGGGCAGCAAGGAAGATTCTTAGTATGGAGATCATGGCATGAAAGATGCCAAAACTTGTAACTACTTCTTTTGCATCTCATATTAGACTTTCAGTTGTTCTATCACCTAAGACAGATGAAGAGGTGGAGTACATGTCACGTGTTTCATACTCTAGTGCAGTTGTCTCAATTATGTATGCTATGGTTTGCACTCATCCTGACATTTCACAAACTGTCAATGTGGTGAGCAGATATTTGACATGTCCAGGTAAAACTCATTGAGAAGCAGTGAAGTGGATACTTAGGTACTTGAAAGGGACCTCTGGTGTTTTTTTGGAGTTTGAGAGGAATGGTGATAGTTTATCTGGTTATATTGATTCAGATTATGCAGGTGATCTTGACAAGAAGATGTCACTCACAGGCTATGTATTTACTCTTGAAGGAAGTACGGTTAGTTGGAAAGCTACTTTACAAGCTATAATTGCATTATCTACTACTGAAGCAGAGTATATGGCAGTGACTGAGGCAATTAAAGAAGCTATTTGGCTTAGAGGTTTGTTGGGAGAACTCAGCATGGATCATGGGGTAACTATTGTCCATTATGATAGCCAAAGTGTTACTCACTTGATTAAAGATCCGATGTATCATAAGAGAACAAAGTACATTGATGTTCGGTATCATTTCATAAAAAAATAATTGCTTAAGGTAATATTCAAGTGTTAAAGATTGGTACTAAGGACAATCCAGCTGATATGTTGACTAAGCTTCTATGTGTTGATAAGTTCAAGCATTGCTTGAACTTACATGGTGTTTTCCGTGTTTGATTTCAGCCCTTTGGAGGGCTATTGGAGAAGATGAAGATTTTACCTATTTGTTTATTTGTTTGAGGAGAATTCAAGCCAAGATGTTAAGTTTGTCTCGAATTCTTGACATGTTTTGAAGATTGACCCGCTCTGACATATTTTGATAGCGACCCAAATGAGAAGTTTTCTGAGATCTGTGATGGATGCAGAGTTCGACTAGATCGACCGCAACCTGGTCGACCTATGACTTAGAGTATATATAATGTACTGTTGCTTGTTGAGAAAGTCATTATATTTTGGGGTTTTTCGAGTTAGGGGTTTCAGGGCGAGTTTTCTCGCCGCTGCTTGGGTGTAATCTCTCTTCTGCATAGTGAAACATCTTTTTCTTCGCTCGAGGACATAGCATACCACCCTAGTGTGTGAACCTCGTTAAATCTCTGTATTATGAGGATCTATTATCTCTTTATTTTTCGTATTTCTTAGTGTTTGATCTAACATGGATCTACCGTTAAAGCATTGACATGAGAATGTGCTGTTGTTGATAGCCAAGGTTGTGGGCAGATGAAATTAGGATTTTGGGACACTACACTCGTGTCTTGGTTGAGGTGGAGTTGGTAGAAATTGCTGCTCATATTGAGGAGATACAAATAAAACAAATGGTACCAGGTACAATGAGGATGGGATGGTTCCTCATTGTACGATACTTCTCTTTTGATTGAGAATCAATTGGACCATGAGTTGTCAATAGATCCAAATAATGGGTTGGACTATGTGTCTGGGTCAGACCAAGGATCAAATGGTGATGGGTCGACACAAGGGTTTGAGTTTTGTGGCAGTGAGGAGTGTGATGACCGTGAGGATGGTAATCCTTCATGCAATCAGCATGTAGATGAAGAAGAAGAGGGAAAAATTGCCAACAACCATGATTGTAGAGCTAGGGTATATGATCACCTCAAAGGAGGGACATTGTATGGACGTATTGATATGTTGATTTCATCTATGGAAGTGGGTTTTGTTTCCTCTCTCACTTCTGGGGAGAGGAGGTAAATCCCATGCAAGAGGTGGGCAATTAGTTCGATATCTCTTCGACCAAGGAAGGAGCAGTTTCATGAAGGGCGGGATGGATTTGATGGTGGATAGAATCCTGGTCACCGTAATTCAGGAAGTTCAAGTTTCTGTTCACTCGGAGATAGTTTATATTGATAGTGTGGTTAGACAAAAAGAGGGTGCGTTGGAGCTTCTTGCTCCTAGACCTCAAAAGTAGAAGTAGGTGTCAAAAGGTCAGGCAAGGAGGTCTGACAAGGTCTCTGCTTAATTTTTAGTTTCCTAATCAAGGTGCACGTATGTGTATTGAAGTTCATGGAGAGAGAGAGAGACAGAGAGAGAGAGAGAGCTCCCCAATCCAGTAGCAATATATGGTGATGCTGGATCGTGTTCTATCAAAAAATAATTTATGATTGAAAAACGACTCGCTGTGTTGACCATAGTTAACAAATTCGGATTCGGGAATTATTCGGACGGAGAATTATTCGGAATAATTCGGATGATTAATTGAAGGATTCGGTCAAAAAAGCGGTCAAAAAAGCTTATTGGGGTTTTTTTTTTTTTAATTATTTTTTTTTGTTTTTTTTTTTAAATAATGTTTAAATAAACCGAATAATTCGGTTTAATTCGGATTCGGTCCAAATTATTCGTGATTTATATTCAGTTTTGAAAAAGTCACGAATTTTAAAGAATTTTATTTTTAATTCGGATTCGGTCCGAATTTTTGATAAAATTCAGAAAAATTCGGTTCGGCCGAATAATTCGCGAATTATTCGGCCGAATTGATAACTCTGGTGTTGACGGTAAGACATTTCGACATGCTTTTGATCTTTGCAGCAATAATGAAGCAAGGCCGAAGGAGCTCCACAAGGAATGGAAGAGAAAATCTGCTCATGTTGATGGCCCTAGTACAAACAACATTGGTTGCGTTTAGCTCAGGTTGAGGGTTGAGACAAACGGTGACTGCCATAAAGGTGGAAATTCAATGAATAAAGTTCAAAATTCAAATTTTAAATCCAAAACATTAGATAAAGCAGGTGGGTCTTCGGGTACTAATATAAATTCCTTTTCATTGTTTGAAAACCTGGAGGATGAAGATTTGCTGAATAATGATTCGCTGGCGTTGATTGAAAAGTCAAATTTAGATGCTGGTTTACAAATTGATGAGGATATTAGCAATCCAGCTCATAGGGAGGCGTTAAATGTGGAAATCTCTATCCCTTCCATCATCTTAAGTGAGGTGGAGATGGGAAGAGAAAAGGAGACTCAAGGCCATGATGATAACATCTCTAATGTCAACAATTGTGACTTCGAGGAGACATTGGCACTTAAGGAAATTTTGACTTCCTCTCCTACTATTAAGGAAGGGGAACTTCAGAAGGAAAATCTCAACTTAGATATGGAAGGAAAGATGTTGGGTTTTAGTGTTGCTGAAGAGGGATCTTCTCCCAAGGAGACATCCAAGAAGAGGAAGAAGAAGGAAAATAAGAAGAACAACATGAATTCTACTTTTAGGTCCCCCCCCCCATTGTACATTGGATCCCGAAGCTGAAAATTCATCTATCGCTTCTCTTGAGGAGCTTTTAGAGTCTACAGATAATAATCCCATTTCTTATGGATCCAGTTTGGAAATTGATGAGGGAAAATCCTTCCTTCATATTTCGGACTGGAATAAGCAAGAGGAAGAGGAAGAGCAAGAAAAGGAAGAGCTTCATTGGGAAGACAGTCAAGTCTCTGATGAGGTGACACATCATATTGACGATATTGAGGAAGCGCAAGATGAAGAATTAATTGGCCCTGTCGTCTATACTGGATGGAGCCACCGTATAAGATTTGTCCCGTACTACTTCGCACCTAGGAATGGAAAACTTTTTGAGGTGTGGCCTGTTGGTCCTTGTATTTTCTTTTTCTTGTCTCATCTAAGGATGGTGTAATGCCCTTAGTTTCTCGCTAATTTGGCTTGTATCCAGCCTTGTGGCTGTCTTCTCTCCTTTAATATATTTTTCTTCATCCAAAAAAAAGGAAGGTCTTCTCCTAGAATATTAGAGGGGTGAGGAAGGCACTTTCACATAAATCTTTTCATTTGATAGCTAAGGAATATTCTCCAGATGTTATCATTCTTACTGAACCCATGGTTGAGGTATCTCAATTTCCCACTTTATTTTTTAATAAAATTAGCTATACTGCAGATTTTTTCTATAATGATCGTAGAGATAGAAAATCAAATATGTGGGTTGTATGGAAGGATTCTCTATCAAGGGCGTGTATTTTGTCTATCTCGGACCAGCAACTTTTGATCTCTACGAACTAGGTAGGAAGGTGGTGTGAATATCTTCCATTCATACTAGTCTTTTTAAAGTGGATCGCAGACAGTTGTGGTTGCAATTGACAAGCAACCTACTGGATTTGACCCGTGGGCTGTCTTGGGAGACTTTAATGTTGTGCTGGCTTCTTACGAGAAAAGAGGCCTTGAAAGATGTAATGAGAGGTATGAAAATGAGTTTGGGGCAATGATGGATACATGTACTCTGTTACAAGTTCTGTGGTAGGTCTCAAGTTTACGTGGACAAATAATAGACAGATGGGGAATCTTGCAGTGATGTTCTGCAAGTCTTTTACAATGATGCGAGGCTCCCTTCCTTTGGACATTATTCCCAGCGTGTTCAGCAGAGAATGGGGTTTGACCATGCTCCTATATTTCTGATCTCAAAGGCGGTGCAAAAACCAGGTAATGTTCCTTTCAGATTTCACAAGTTTGGGATCAGGAAGTAAGGGGTGATCCCATTTACAGGATCAGAAGAAATTGAAGTGCCTAAATCTCTCATTATAAGTTGGGTGAAACCAATTTTAATGTGGTTTTACAAGAGGAAAAATCAGAATTGAAAGTTGTTCTAACTGAAATTGCGCTAACAGGGATGAACAACTTCATTTTTGCTCGTCATGTGGATGCTAAGACTAGGGTTGTTAAAGCAGTAAGTGATCAAGAAAAGCTATGGGCTGAAAAAAAAAGGAATAAGTGGTTAAAAGAAGGTGATAGAAATTCAAAATTCTTTTACCTATTTACAAAAAGTGTATAGCGCACAACTTGATCTGGTCTTTCAAAAAAGGTGATGGGTCGATGGTTGCAGGACAGGACCAGCTTGGGGTGTTTATAATAGGGTATTATGAGAATTTTCATAAATTTGTTTCTTTACCAGCTCATCCATTCCTCATATTTTACTTGAAGAGGATATGGTGGGCTTGAGGAAATAACTAATAATGAGGAGATAAAAGGTGTGGTTTGGAATTTGGATCCAGACAGCTCTCTAGGACCGAACAATTATAATTGTTCATTTCTTAGGAAGTGCCGGAAGTTGTGGAAAGAAATTTTGCTAGGCGATACGATCCTTTTTTCTTTTAGGGTACTTCCCTCATGGAGTGAATTAGCGGTTTTATACTATTAATCCCAAAGGTGAAATTTTCATGGAAAATTTCTTATGCAAAGTTATCATTAAAGTTATGGCATCAAGACTGAGACTTTTAATGCCAATGGTGATTTCTGAGGAATAGGGCGCTCTCTAGCGAGGAAAGATGATCTCGGAAAATACCAGTTTGACTTTGGAGTTAGCCAATCTTATGCATTCTTCTTCAAGAGGGGGTGGAATAGGCCTAAAGTTGGATATTCTGATAGCTTATGATTCTCTATAATGGGATTTCATATTTGCAGCTTTGAGAAAATTAAATTTTGAAAATAAATGGATAAATCGGATTCACCAGTCTGATTTTCACTAGAATCTCTATTTTATTAAATGAAGGTCCTGTGGGTCTTTTTGGTGTCCAAAGAGGATTGAGGCAAGGTCATCCTCTATCCCTTATTATTTATTTTGGCAGAGGAAGTTCTTACAGAGGATTACAGAGGCTGGTGGATGCTAGTTATATTAAGGCTCTCAATGGTCCTAGGGGGTGTGAAGGTTCCTTGTTTTCTCCTCTTTGCAGATGATGTGTTCATCTTTATGAATGGTTCATTCTGATGGGTGAGAAGATTGAAAGATTTCCGGCAGTTGTACTAGGAATATTTTGGTCAACAAATAAATCTTGATAAAAGCAAGATTTTCTTAATTTGGAAGGATTTCTCCTGTGCGAAAGGAGCGTATCTCTCAAGAGTTGGGCATCGATAACTAGGAGTTGAGATTTTTAAAGGAAGAGTTAGGAAGGAACCTCTTCCTTTCATGGATAAAATTAAAGGTAATTTGGTGGGGTGGAAAGGAAAGCTTATGTCCATAGATGGAGGGGTAGACTTCGTGAGATATGTTGTTGCTAGTATTCCGTTGTATAGTTTTTCTATTTATTGGTAGCCTTCCTCTATAGCGAAACTCATGGAGAGATGGATACGTAATTTCATATGGACTGGGGATGTGGGTTATTGTAAGAAGATTTTGGTCAAATGGGAAGATGTTTGTAAACCCAAGGTGGAGTGTGGTTTGGGTCTGAGAAGAGTAAGGGATGTCAATAGAGCTTTTCTGAGTAAGCTTTCTTGGCAGGACAAGCATGAAGAGTTCGTGATGAGGAGGTTCTTTAGGGTGAGATTTCTATCAAAAACTTGCATAGTTCAGAAATCATACAAATCTTCTTCAGTGTGGCCAGGCATTAGAAGAATGTGGGACTTTATAGCCTCAAAAGAAAGTTGGATTATAGGTAAAGGGGAGCGTACTCGATTCTGATCAGATTGGTGGTTGGAGGACTACTCACTTGAGGAACTGGTAGACGTGGATGCTTCCATAATCCCAAGAGATAGATTTGTGAAGGAGTTCATTTAGGGGAACTCTTGGTGTCTTCTGCAAGTTCACTCAAAAATGTTGAAAGAATTTTTTGAAAACGTGCAGAAAATAAACATTCCTCCTTATCAGCTTGTGGATAAAATATGTTGGAGTGCAGCCTTGCTGGGCAATTTCACGATAAAATCAGCTTGGAAGGAGCTCAGAAAAAGGAGCCTTAAAGTACCATGGTTCTCCTTGTTGGGGAAGATAGATCTGTGGCCGCGACAGTCTATATTTGGGTGGAAACTCCTTCGTGGTACACTCGCAATAGATGACATGATCAATTCAAAAAGTATCAGCTTAGTCTCTCTATGTGAACTGTATTATAATTCCATGGAATCTCTACAACACTTTTTCCTGGAATACAACTATTCAAAGGGGGTCTGGGCGGCTTTCTGTTCTATCTTCAAAGTCATTTGGGTGTAGCAAAGCTCGATTAGTTAATTGATGATGTGGTGGAAATTGCAAGGAAAGATTTTTCCTCTCTATCGAGTTTAGTTGGCTGATTTCACTTCAGTTCCTTACTTCCTATGGTTGCCAAGGAATTTTAGGAGACATGATGCAACAAAGCTAAGGGCTAATTTGGTTCTTCAATAAATATGCTCATCTATTAGAGAGCTTTTGTCAACCTGCAGTGCTAGCAACTTTCTCTCGCAACCTTGAACTAGGACTTTGGGTGTTGGCCTATAGTACCCCTCGAGCTCCTAAAATTATCATGGTAAATTGGTGTGCAACTTCCTCTCCATGAATGAAACTTAACATTGACGGGTGTTCTCTTGGAAATCCAGGAAGAAAAGGCGCTGGTGGAGTGTTTCAAGACTCTAATTCAAGGTTTGCCTACATTTTTTGCTAGTCCCTTGGTGTTAAAACGAATCATGAGGCAGAATTTCAAGGTTTGGTTCTAGGTTTTAAGGCAGCAAATCGGTTGCATATTCATCATCTAGGGATTGAATTGGCCTCGGTGGCAGTGGTCATGGCGGTAAGGAGAGGATCTATCCTGTAGTGTGTTGATCAAGAATGGTGTTTCTTACATCCCTTTTTAGCTAGATGGCATTCAGTGGGAGTTGTCTCGTTGCTTCAGAGAAGCGAATCCAGTTGCGGATTATCTAGCAAAGCAAGCTGCTAGATCTGGAACTTCCTTCTCTTCTCCATCTCTCCCTAGTTGGATTCAATCTAAACTTAGGGTGGATCCTGAAAGAAGGCCTAGATTATGATTCATATAGTTTTTCTTCTGTGGTGAAGTAGTGGATCTCCTCCCCTACTGATGGCATGCCAAAGGTGGGGAATGATTCTGGATTTTTTTGCTTCACTCTATTTTTTTTTCTAGTTTTCTTGGATTCCAGCTTTGTACATCTTCTTTCCTTTTTTCTTATCCTTCTTTTAATACAAATAATCTTTTCAGAGAAAAAAAAAAAAGCAGATTTTAATCAGAATAACATTATTATAAACATTGTGTTCTAAAGACACATATCATGTTATTTTCAACACATAAAAACTAATATTTAGAGCAATCAGCTGGCTTGAAGTAGACCTTCCTTTCTTGAAGATCATAGCCAACCAAGAAATCCATTTGAGCTATGTTCCCAAAGACAGCCAGATGACCATCTATAGGTGCAAAGGCAAAGCATATGAGTTCTTCAGATATCCTAACAAAAGTATTCATCTGTTTCAACTTCAAATCAGCACCTGAAAAATGGACAGTGATTGGAACATTGACATCAGTATCAGCTTTGTAGCATAAACTAAGTGACCCTTCAGGGTCAGGAACAGGATAACCTCCAATCAATTTCGACACTTCCGATTCGACCTTATCATAGAGTTCAGATTGGAGAAATGTGAGTGTTGAACCTGAATCAAGGATAGTATTTCCCTCATCAGCAGCATTAACCTTCCATGACTTCTTGAATTCCAATCTCTGGTTTCCAACACTAATTCCTTCAAGGGTCACATAGTAGAAAATTACCGGATTTTTCGACACTAACGGAGTGGAAACAACATCATCACCGGAAACAACAGCTTGACTACCAAAATACAATTTGCTTGTAACATTTTCCTTTTCCAAAGGGACCAAGCAATAGGAGAACATGCCATCAATAGAAGATTTCAGTTGCGAAATCAGTGATAGATGACTCTCTCCTAGGCCAACTATACCATTTTCTTTCTCACCGAAGGTGCCATCATTGTTGTGTCCACAACCAAACATTTTGTTTGGTAAGGGGACTGATCTGCCACTAGTGGAACCCAATGTGAATGTCTCATTAGCAACAAGGCCATTAGTGAATGATCCATCCCCATAACGGCTCAAGTACTTACAAGCATTCCTTTTAGGTGAACATCCTCTAGCCATGTCTCCTAGCTCTTGACATTGTTTTGATTTACATGATATTTCTCTATAGGTTGAAGATTTGGTAGGATCAAATAGAGGAGCTTTTTGCTTGTAACAGTTTTGGCAAGGCTTGCATTGTATCCATATAAGATCACTACCTGTATCAACAATTGCAAGGTTCTTCATTGGTGGAGTACCAAATGATATTTCCATGAGATATGATCCACCATTAGGGATAACCCGCGGCGAAACTTGATTTGGAGTGGTTAAGGACTGCTTGAAATTGTTGACACGGGACAATGATCGCCGGAACGCATTCTGCTGACGCTCGAAATGAGTCACCGACGGGTCGTAAGATGGAGAGAGCATTGAATCCCGGTGGATAATATCAACACTGAACCCACCACCATTATCACCAGCTTCAACTAGGGAAAAGGTGGAAAGGTAAATAGAGAAGACTATGATGACTAGAGCAGTTATGGGTGAACAAGAACTAGAATAATTTGCAACCATGATTCTGAAGTGTAGAACAGATTTGAGAATTGGAGAGTACTGATACCTATACTTAAAATTAGAGACTAGAAGTCCATACAAGAAATATATGGAAGGTACAGAAGCATTTAAGAGTTAAATGCATTACCCTATTTTGATGAGTTGTTTCCAATCTGTTTTCAATAAAAAAAATGTTAATAAGTAGGCACGTGAAAGCATCTTCAGCACAGCAGGGGAAGGCACAACGGGATTTTTGCGCCTTCTCAGTCTAGGCGTTACTTGCACTAGAAGGACAGGCATCTTTTTCCTAAAAAGTAATTACAATTAATAAACGAAGAAACAACAACATAGACACGCATGGGGAGTCAATATTACTTGTACTTTGAAAATTTTGGACTGAAATATTCAAAATTGAAGTTATAGCAAATTAATAAGGGTTAATCTCATGGTGTGATTTTCCGTGGAGGAACTTATTCACATGACTAGGCTCTCAAAATGCTCCACCCACTTTATGCCATACGGATATGTTACGTGACCATTGATTAGAAAGGGCATGATAGCTATGGTCAATCGCCCTGTGTTGGAGTCAGAATTGGAGATGAGAAGGAGCACTGGAGACTCTCTAGGCCAAATCTATTTGCTTATCAGTTAAAAACCTTAAGGTGACTACTATGGAAACTTGGGAATAAAAATAAGTTTCATTTACTTGTCAGTTACAAAAGTAAATAGAAAATAAAAGTTATCTACTTATCGGTTACAAAAGTAAATGTCATTTGCTGGTCAGTTATAGAAGTAAATGGCATTTTCTAGTCAGTTAAAGAAGTAATGGCATTTTTTTCCGTCATGTTCTATTTGCAGCCTGTCAGAACTGTTACTAGTGCTGTTACCCTTTTTAGCCCTCGTCTTCTTGTTCTTATCGTTTCGTTTGGAACTAAAAGGTATTATGTTTATCTAAAATTCTTAATCCGTTTCAAAGATTGACCCACTCTAACAAATTTTATTGGCAACCGATCGAACCGACTTGGAGGAGTATTTATGTGTTATGATGTTTTGTTGAGTAAGCACTTGAGATTTAGGGTTTTTCATCTTAGGGTTTCTAGGGGAATGTGAGTGTTTTTGAAAGATCTCTATTGTAAAATTTTTTCCAACATAGTGAATCATCTTCTTTTTCGCCCGAGGATGTAGCACATCACATTGGTGTGTGAACCTCGTTAAGCTTTGTGCCATCTTATTGAATCTATTCGTTTTTATTTGTTTTCTTGGTGTTTATTCTAATAGAAGGAACGATATCAATTGCTATAGCAAAAGGCCTAGCATTCTTAACGTTTTCTCTATCCCTTATAGCATATTGGCCGACTCAGGGTTTGTTGTAGGGATCTTGTTCATGTTAACTTACTGATCATAAACTTTAGAAAGATTTAAAAATGGTATCAATTTTATATTGGTCATCTTTGAGTGTGCCAATGGATTCCATTCTATGAATAAATTAGTCATTTTCATGATAGGATCTAGAATGTAGTCCCTTTGGATATCTAAGTGATATGAAGAGACTTTGTAATGATTCGTAAGCATATCAATATTACTCTCTTCTTACCCAAAAAAAAAAAAATTATCTTAACTTTTATCTTAATTTTCTTCATCATGTCTATTGCAGTGGGGCTCATCTTCAAAGTATTTTGCATGGATTTATCTAAAGAGATAATAATTTATATCTTGCCTACAGATTCTTTCTAATGGAATTCTCGTATCCCTCTGGTCTCCTCTTTTTAGGTATTAGGCCAAGGAAATTTGGAGTATCTTATTTCAAAATGAAGTGGACACTCTTTGTTGTCGGAGTCACCATTAAACTTCTCTTCCACTCCGAGCCTCTGCCTTCTGTGCTTGTGCAGGATCGACGCTCAGCCTCATACAGATTTTCGACAGTAACAGATTGGTGTCGTCCGTGGAAACAACAGAGTAATGGTTGGGAAACTTATAATCGTAAGAAAACAAGAGCAGTGCCGAGCATGAATATGACGAGGGAGAGCCTTCAGAACCTCTCCCCCCCCTCAGCGGACATCGACGAGGAACTAGGAAACAACAACAGGGAAGGTGCCGTGAGGGACCAATGCTCGGTTGGATATTTGGTGCCCATAGAGAGCAATCCCCCACCCCCTCCTAGGGTGCAAGAATATATGACTAAGGAGTAGTTCGACGCCCTTCAGGAGAAGTACGACCGAATGGCCGAGATAATGAAGGAGGTCTCCAAGGCCTTCTCTCAGAAGACCAGTGGAGTAGCACGAGGCTCCCATGTCCAACCAGAGGGAGTTCTAGACGAGAATCGGAGTAGCTCAGGGTCAATAAGATCCGACCGGAATCCTCGAAACTGAACAACAAGGGAAATCCTCGCACCTAAAGAAAGGATGCGGTGCACCACAGGAGCTAGACACGAAGAACTGCACTAAGAAGATGGTCAGAGACATGAAGACCTAGGGTTGAAGTTGATGATTCAAGACCTAAAGGATGAAATCCGAAAGGTAGCAGAAAACCAGACAGGAACTCGCGAGCCAGACCTCACTAATGATATGGCTCTAGTTAACGAGGTCATGAGGGAACCGCTCCCAGTTTGGTTTCGTCTGCCTAAGTATGACACCTACGATGGGTCAAGGGACCCCATCGATCATCTTGAAGGATTCAAGGTCGCGATGCAATTCCACTGGGTCTCAAAAAACATCATGTGTCGTGCCCTACCTTTGACGTTTAGAGGAGCGGCAAGGCTGTGGTACAACCGCTTACTAATGAAATTGATTCACAGCTTCAGTGATTTGAGTTACTTCTTCGTGAAGGGATTCTCCAATAGCCAACCCCTTCAGAAGACTACATTAAACTTGACTACCGTTAAACAGTAGAAGGGAGAGTTGCTACAAAGTTATATGAAGCGCTTTCAGCATGAGAAGATCACGATCAGAGTTCTGGACCCAAAAGAAGAGTTCACGACCCTATTGAGAGGCATCAAAGATAAAGAACTAAAAAGGTCTTTGGCAAAGCACACACTACGAAACCTAGTAGAGTTAAGGGCTTGGTGCGATAATTACATTCAGATGGAAGAAACCCTCTAGGCTGATGAAGAAGCTAAGGGGAAGGTGAGGAGGAAAAGGACCTCAAGAGATGATAAGCCTTCCGAAGGCAAAAGATGAAAGTTCGGATGCAATCAAGCATCCAGTCCGTTAAAAAAGTTTGAAAGGTATGCACCCCTGAATCGGAGATGGACGGACGTGCTGATGTAGATAGAAGACTCCCTGAATGCTAGAGCCATGAAGTGGTCGGGAAAAATGGGACGGCATCCCGAGTGGCACAACATAGACAGATATTGCCACTTCTACAGAGACCACGACCATGACACCGAAGATTGCTGACAACTGAAGGGGGAAATAAAAGAAATGATCTGAAGAGGATATTTGGGCCAATTTGTAGATCACGAGAAGGAAGACGCCCAAGATGGCAATGACCGTAGGGACAACCGCCAAAGGGACGATAGAAGCCATCGTGAAAGAAGGGGGCCAGCCAGCAGAGGCAATCAGGAACGACAAAGGGACCGGACACCCGGGGAGGCTGACTATCGCCCCCAGGATGATTATAAAAGCCCCACCAGGGTTATAGCAACTATCAGTAGAGGCTTGGTTGCCGGAGAAAGTTCCACCTCAGCTAGAAAGGCGAAGGCCTATGCGAGAAGCGCACATGTGGTTGAATGGTCAAACAAGAAGGCAAAGGTAGGGATGGTTATCTCCTTTTTGAATGATGATCTGGAAGGGGTGTAGACGCCACATGACGACGCCCTAGTAGTCACCATGACCCTAGCCGATTGCAGAGTAAAATAGATCTTGATGGACAACGACAACTCAGCTGATATCCTGTTTTTAGAAGCATTCCAAAAGATGGGCTTGGACAGAGAAAAGTTAAAGAAGGTCGAATACCCGTTGCAAGGGTTCTCAGGTGCCCCGATCAAAGTAGAGGGGTTGGTTGAGCTGCCAATAAGGGCCAACTCTAGAGACCGCCAAGTAGCAGTCATGATCAACTTCCTGGTAGTGGACATCACTTCGGCGTACAACACCATACTGGGGAGGGTCAGCTTAAACCTCCTAAAGGCTGTTGTCTCCACACCGCACCTCAAGATGAAGTTTCCAACCAAGAATGGAGTCGACAAGTGTCGAGGTGACCAGGAGCATCACGAAAGTGCTACGCCACCACCTTATGGGGAAAAGAAAAGACAGGCAAAATGCTCCCGATAGAAGTTGACGTCAAAGAAGAGGATAATACTCGACAGTTCCAAGTTAGGGCCTCAATGCCAAGACAACAACGAGAAAAGCTCGTCTTGTTCCTCTGAGACAACTCTGATGTCTTCACTTGGTTAGCCTCGAACATGCCAGGAATAGCCCGAGAGGTAATGGAGCATTGTCTGAGTGTCGACCCGACCAAGAAGTCGATATAGCAGAAGAAGAGGACCTTCACCCCCGAGAGGCAGCAGAAGATAGATGAGGAGATAGAGAAGTTGCTAAAGGCCAAGTTCATCTGCGAAATTCAATACCCCAAATGGATATCCTACGTGGTTGTGGTCCTGGAGGCAAATGGAAAGTGGAGGATCTATATCGACTTCACGGATTTAAACAAGGCTTGCCCAAAGGACAGCTACCCCTACCGAAGATAGACGTTCTCATCGATGCCACTTCAGGACATGAGGTGCTGAGCTTTATGGATGCATACTCGGGGTATAATCAAATGAAGATGTGTGAGGCCGACGTTCCGAAGACATCCTTCGTAATCAAGGGGGGCTATACTGCTATGATGTAATACCCTTTAGGCTGAAAAATACAGGGGCCACTTACCAAAGGTTGGTAAACAAAATTTTCAAGGAAATGATCGGCAAGACCATGGAGGTGTACGTGGATGACATGCTTGTGAATAGCCTGAAGGAGGAACACCACATTCGAGACTTAGAGAAGGCATTCTAAGTACTGAGGGAATACGGCATGAAGCTGAACCCGACGAAGTGTGCATTCAGAGTAGCATCGGAAAAGTTCCTCGGCTTCATCGTTTCAGAGAGGGGGATTGAAACCAACTCAATGAAAATACAGGCCATTCGAGATATGAGGTAGCCACAGAATGTGAAGCAAGTCCAGGAGCTGACAGGCAGAGTCACCACCCTAGGACACTTCATGTCTCGGTCAGCTGACAAGTGCCTTCCTTTCTTCAAAGCCTTAAAGGGATCCAAAAAGTTTAAATGGATGGAGGAATGCAAGAAGTCCTTTGAACAGCTGAAGGATTACTTGGCGACGCCCCCGCTACTGATGAAGCCAAACACTGGGGATACCTTACAGTTATACCTAGCTGTATCGCCAGTGGTGGTAAGCGCAGTATTGATAAAGGAAGAAGGAAGACAACAGATGCCAATATATTACGTTAGCCAAACCCTTTTGGATGCTGAGACAAGATACAAGAAGATGGAGAAAGTGGCATACGCCCTGGTAATAGCTCTAAGAAAGCTAAGGCCCTATTTTCAATCACACACGGTGTGCGTGCTCACAGACCAACCCTTGAAGAAGATAATACAGAAGCTGGATATGTCAGGCCGCCTAGTAAACTGGGCCATAGATTTGGGAGAATTCGACATCTAGTACAAACTAAGAACCATGATAAAAGCACAGGCCCTAGCAGACTTCATAGCCGAGACAACACTCCCAGATGAACCCCAAGAGTTTATCAAGGCCCGGGCAGAAAGGACTTGGACATTGTATGTAGATGGTGCATCCAACAGCGTGGGAAGCGGCATAGGGATCATACTTGTCAGCCTCGAAGGATTCAAAATTGAGTATGCCCTACAGTTCGATTTCGATGCCTCCAACAATGAAGCTGAGTACGAAGCACTAATAGCTAGAATTAATCTAGCACGAGCTTTGATGGTACAGGAGTTAGTGTTGCAAAGTGACTCATAGCTCGTGGTGCGACAGATGAATGGAGACTATAAAGCCAAGGAACAGAGGATGGCTGAGTACTTGAAGATGGTGCGAGAGAAAGTAATAGCCTTCAAGGAATTCGATATAAGGCAGGTGTCGCGGGCGGAGAATGCCAACCCAGACGCACTGTCACAGCTGGCCACCTCTGACTTCACGAACCTTGGACAATCGGTATATTTTGAAGTGTTACCCCAACTAAGCACCGAAAGACCCCAAGAGGTGTTACCTGTTGGCAACAACGGCCCCGCTGGATGGATGCCATAATCAGGTACTTGAACGAAGGAGTACTCCCCAAAGATAGGAACGAGGTAAGGAAGGTACGAATGTGGTCAGCATACTACCTGTTGAAGGATGAGACATTGTACAAGATAGGGTTCACCACACCTACCTCAAATGCTTAAACCTTGTCGACGCCGAATATACACTCCAAGAAGTACACGAAGGGATATGTGGCCAACATCTGGGAGCCCGGGCCTTGGCCCACAAAGTGCTGAGGCAGGGTCTATTTTGGCCGACCATGAGGAAGGATGCGGAAGAGTTCGTCAAGAAGTGCGTTAAGTGTCAGATGTTCGTCCCCGTCCCTCGCCGGTATGCTACGGAGCTTTCCTCCCTGTCAAGCCCGATAATATTTGCCACGTGGGGAATGGAAATCCTGGGCCCGTTCCCCTAGCCATGAGACAAAGAAAGTTTGTTGTGGTGGCGGTAGACCACTTCACGAAGTGGGCAAAAGCTGAAGCACTAGCTACGATATCTAAAAGGAATATAAGGAACTTCTTCGAGAGGGTGGTGGTCTATCGATTTGGGATCCCCCGGGTGGTGGTTACCGACAATGGCACTCAGTTCGCTAATCTAACTTTTGAATCATTTTGTGAAGCCCTTGGCATCGACCACAAGAAAACATTTGTTGATTACCCATCGACCAACGGGTTGACAGAGGTAACCAATCGTACCCTGCTTCAAGGAATAAAGAAGAGGTTGGACGAGGCCAACGGATTATGAGCAGAAGATCTACACAGCATCCTTTGGGCTTACCGCACAACTGAAAGGTCTGCCACCGGTGAAACACCTTTCATTTTAACTTATGGCACCAAAGCTATGCTCCTAGTGGAGGTAGGAGCCATGACCCATCGGTTTTAGTACTACAATGAAGAAGAAAACGATAAAGGGCTTCGGCCTAATTTAGACCTCTTGAATGAAGTTTGAGATGCCTCTCAAGTAAGGATCGCCGCCTACTAGCAAAAGATTGCGAGGCATTACAACTCTAAAGTCCAAAAAAATGAGTTCAGAATAGGAAACCTCGTCCTCAGAAGGGCGGAGATATCAGACCCAAAGCATCAAGGGAAGTTGGCTCTAAATTGGGAAGGACCTTATAGAGTCACTAGGGTAATACGACTTGGGTCCTACCACCAGAAGTCTACGGGGGGAGACAGGGTCCCTGATCATAGAACTCGAAGAACTTGAGAAAATTTTGCCAGTAGCTATAACATGCCTAGTAGTAGTAGTGTACACGTCTTACTTGGTTATTTTTTTATTCTTAAGCACTTTCAATTTGGAGTCATTGAGTCCTCCAAATCATACTTTTCGAAGGATTTTTCATAACAGAATATATAAGCTAGTTTACGGCAATTGTTTCTAGATAATGGTTATGAAACGTACATTCATCGATTGGTTTGCTCAGGCCAAGGCCAAGCAGACCTGACCAAAGGAATCAAAGGAATACCCCCTGGTTGGGAGCTTGGGCAAGGCCAAGCAGACCCGATCGAAGCAACACCCTCGATCGGGGGCTCGGGTAGGGTCCCCTTCATCCTCTGGTCATAAGGAAAACACCTGTGGATGGGGCTGAAGAAAAACACCTCTTAAGGGATGTGTGGGAGCTTCGGCCTTTATTGCTCCCACCATCGGGCCAACAACTCACCAGGACCGATCCTTGTAGTGAAGGTTGGCTACCACTTAGTCACTTGCACAAGAGCTTCAGCCTTCATACCCTTACTTGTGGGCTAAAGACCTGTGACAGCCGTTCGGGCTCGAAATTAATTATCGAGATTGTAAAAAAAAAAAAAAAAGAGAGAGTACAAGGAAATCTAAAGGAAGAAAGAGGGTATTTTATTCATTCAAGAGGCCCGAGGGCCAAAGTTACAAAAAAAAAAAAAAGCCCGAAGGCCAAAATTAAAAAAGCCCAAAGCCTGAAGTTACAAAGATGCCTTGAGGCCAAAGTAAAAAAGAGAAGAAAAGATCCTCATGGAGCGTCTGCTTGGGGGGTGGTCTCGTCCCCAGTAGGGTCGGCCGCGTATCTATCGAAGTCTCCTCGCCCAGGAGTCGGAGGAACCTCATGAGATAGCTAGACCCCCTCTCCATCACTGCCACTGTCTTCGTCGTCTGCGACCTCGGTGGCGGCTGGAGCTGCTTCGGCGTCCTCCTCAAAGATGAGGCCACTCCCCTAGAAGGATACCTCGAGGTGATGTTTGAGGACCCAGTCTCGAACATCGGTAGCACCCATGATAAACCCGAGGGTGATGGCACGCTTAACCACCTGCCAAAAGTCATCAAAAGACTTATAGCCCTCGACAGCTCAGGCTTCAGCTTCCTTCAGTCTTGCAGCCATCTGTGCCTCCAGCTCCTTAAGCTTTCATTCGCACTCCTGCTGGGTGTGGAGAAGGATCGGCCTCCAAATGCTCCACTTTCTCAAGGAGGATAGTACGCTCCTTGTTGAGGGCTGACTTCTTGTGCTCGGACACCTTGAGGTCCCTGGCCAGGGCCTCAGTTTGGATGGTCAAATGGGCCACTTGGTTCTGAGCCTGAAAGAAATTAACAATGAGGAAAAAATTTTTACAATGAGAATAGCAAATTCAAGGCCGAATGCTGAAGATTACCGCTGCCATGAACACTCAAGTGCTGGTGACCATAGCCTTGGTCCCCTGGCGTTGGGTCTCGGCCGCATCTCCTGGGAGGCTCCCCTTCTGCACGAGCTCTCGGGCAACTCGTCCGATGGATAGTGTCTCACCCTCCTTGATGGACCACTGAGGGACGAATCTGACTTTAGCTCTCGAATGCCTAGCCCTCGGGCTTCAGAAGTCGGCACTAGGGGAGAAGGCCCGGGGAGGGGATGTGCCAGAGCTAGGGGCCTCTAACGCCTGGACAGCCTTGGAGGTGGGGTCTTTGGCTCTGGGTTTCTTCTTCAGGAGGGCATCAGAAGTTGAAGCCCCCCTTCTCTTGCCTTTCCTCTGCTGCCTCTGCTGGGCATCTTAGGCCCTGGCTTCCTTCAGCTGGGCCTATCTCTAGGCTGCAGCCGCCCTGGCTTCTGCTCTCAAAAGTTGCACTACAACAAGGATGGTCAAGATCAGCATGAGAAAGTAAAATCCGAAGCAAAAACAGTTTGGCAGAGCTAGGACTCACCCGGGCTAAGCCCAAACAGAAATAGAAAGGCATCTGACTGGAGGCTACAGGACTTGGCAAGCCGACGGAGTGTCTTATCCTTAGCCATCGATAGTGACTCTACATCTGTCCTAAAGAGGGTAGATGCAGAGTTCACGTCCTTCAAATCTGGGATGTCCTAAGTATTACCGAAGGGGAACCCCTCAGACACCCTCACAAAAAAGTACTTCAACTTCCAACCATATATCGATGTCGGGTATCGGTTCAGAAACCAGAGGTCTTTTCTAGGGTAGAAATAGTACCAGCCCGAGTCCCTCTTGCTAGAACCAAGGGACATACAGTTGAGGAAGAGAGGAAAGGAGAGGGGTCTCCCCATCCGAGAGAAGAAGACAATGAAACTGAGGACTTTCCGTCATTCGTTTGGGGTCAGCTGGACTGGGCAGATGCCATAGTGCCAAAACACTTGGCTAAAGAAGGGGTGAAGAGGGAGCTGAAGCCAGTCCTTGAAGGCATCCCGATAGAAGCAAAGCTCCTTAGGGTTTCAGTAGCTTTCTCTATCTTTGGGCCTCAGTATCTGAAGGATGAACTCGTCCGAGATACTGCATGAAGCACGAAGCTCCACTAGCTCTTCTTCAGTCATAGTTGGCACTATATTCCTAGCCTCGACCTCGAGCGATTAATTTTCCTGGGCCCTAGAGTCAAGAAGCCCCTCCATAATGCCTCTACCACTCATGTCACTGACGGTAAAGGATGAGGAAGCATCTGAAGAAGTGGATGTGGAGGACAATCCGAGGACATCCTTCAGACCTAATCGGGGCTCTGACGCCTAAAAAAGGCACCCTTGGAGGACGAGGAGCTACTACCTAAAGAGCTAAATATAACTTACTTCTCAATGACTCTGGCCAAACCAAGGATTAGAGGATAGTTAAGAATGAAGGACGAAGGGTCATAAAAATGAGTAAAAGGTGACAAAATGAGAGAAACTGACACTATTTGTAGGAAAAAGTGTGTCGATGCGACTCCCCAGCCTCATTAAATGCAGTACACGTCATCTATGCGAGATTCTTGAAGTACACTTGAGCAAAGCACACGAGCGAAGTACAACACCTCAGACTCAATCTTGGTTGGGGGCTCAGGCTAAGGCTGAGCAAACCTGACCAAAGTTTGAAACCTTGGTTGGAGGCTCAGGCCAAGGCTGAGCAGACCTGATCGAGGTCGAAACCTCAGTTGGGAGCTCAGGCCAAGGCCAAGTAGACCTGATCGAAGGTCAAAACCTCAGTTGGCAGCTCAGACCTAACCGAAGGTCAAAACCTTGGTTAGGGGCTCAGGCCAAGGCCGAGCAGTCTTAATCGAAGGTCAAGACTTCAGTTGGGGGCTCAGGCCATAGCTGAGCAGACCTGACCAAAGGTCAAAACCTCGATTGGGGGCTCAGGCCAAGGCCAAGTAAACCTAATTGAAGGTCAAAATCTCGGTTGGGGGCTCAGGCCAATGCCGAGCAGACCTAACCGAAGGTTAAAATCTCGATTGGGGGGTCAGTCTAAGGCTGAGCAGATCTGATCGAAAGTCAAAACCTTGGTTGGGGCTCAGGCCAAGGCTGAGCAGACTTGACCAAAGGTCAAAACCTTGCTTGGGGCTTAGGCTAAGGCCGAGCAGTCCTAACGGAAGGTCAAAACCTCGGTTGGGGCTCAGGTCAAGGCAGAGCAGAGCTGACCGAAGCTCAAATCCCCAGTTGGGAGCTCAGGCCAAGGCCGAGCAGACCTGACCGAAGGTCTTGGTTTCAAGACGAAGGATGAAACCGAAGGTCGAAGGGATACACAAAAGAGAAAGTAGTTATTCTAAGGGGGCTACTGATATGACCGAATTGGCCACCTAGTATGGCAAGAGCATGTGGCATCCAAGGTAAGAACACGTACTGCCCAACCGATAGAGGCCGCAAGGTTTCAGACCACGTGAGGAGAAGATACCCAGATAGGGAATATTCCCCACGAGGGGAATAGGAGGTATCCGAGTAAGACTCGGGAAGGGGGAAGGAGTATCTGAGGGGGACTCCCTAAACCCTAGACCCTAAACCCTATAAGAGGGAACCCAAAAGGAGAGAAGAGGTAAGTTGGCACATACACCATTACTCTAACAAAAAAAAAATTGTTCTACTGGTCTCTAACTTGGGCGTCGGAGAACTAATCCCGGAGACACCTCTGGGCCTCTGCCTTCTGTGCTTGTGCAGAATCGACGCTTAGCCTCATACAGATTTTTGGCAACAACAGTGGGCATGGTGGTGGTGTCACATCCCAAGGGCTTTCTTCTGTCCCAATAGTGGTACATTATGGATCTTTTAGATAGAATAGGGATGGTGGAGATGGACTGTAAACCTGCTCACACACTCAATGCCACCACGTCCAAGCCTTCTACTTCAGAGGGTGTGCTTCTCTCTAATGCCCCCCACTATCACTCCATCTTCAATCCTCTCTAGTACATCACACTCACTAGGCCTGATTTTGCTTTTGCGGTAAATTGTGCTTGTCAATTCATTCATGCACCCACTGAGGACCATTGGGCATTGGTTAAGTGCATTCTTCAGTATCTTAAGCATACTCATAGGTCATACCCATGGTTTTCTCTTTGATCATGGTTCTACTCTACAGCTCTAAACTTCCTCTGATGTTGACTGGGCAGGTGACTCTACTGATCATAAGTCTACCGATGAGTTCATAATTTTCTTGGGTACTAAACCTCATCTCTTGGTCATCTCATAAACAATGGACATGTCACCCGCTTCTCTATGAACTCCGAGTATTAGGAACTCACTGATGCTATTGATCATAAGTCCACCAATGAGTACCAAATTTTCTTAGGTACTAAACCTCGTCTCCTGGTCATCTCGTAAGCGATGGACATGTCACTAGCTCCTCTACGAACTCCAAGTATTAGGCACTCACTGATGCTACTGTCAAACTCACATGGCTCCATTCGCTCTTCCAAGAGCTTAGCATACCAGTCATTACTCCTCCCATTCTATGTTGCGACAATATTGGTGCTACCTATCTCTTTGCCAACCTTATTTTCTATGCCCGTACAAAGCATATGGAAATTTATTTCCACTTTGTTCGCAACAAGTTTGTCAACCATGAGCTCTCAGTCCAGTTCATCCCCGCCTTGTACTAGTTGGCTGACATATTTGATAAGGATCTCTTTTCCTAGCGGTTTTAGTTTTTGCACTAGAGGCGAAAGATTCCCCTATCTCATCATCCACTTGAGCGGGTCTGTCAGTGGATTATTTTCCACTTCGTAGCAAACAAGAATCACTGAAGGCTAGACCATTGCCCCTCTATTGCATAATTGATTGATTAATTGAAACCTTATGGGAAAAACAGTTAAGCTTCCAATATTTCCATTAACTAGGGGAAAAGTAAAGAAGAAATTTCTCAAAGCTTATGCTTCCTATGTTGCATTATATGAAAAAATCAGGGAGAGATTCAAGAATGGTAGCAATCTTATATTGGTCATCTTTGAGTATGCCAATGGATCGGATTGTATTAGAATAAATTAGTAATTTTCAAGATAGTTTCTAGACTGTAGTCCCTTTGGACATGCAGGTGATATAAAGAGACAGTTAATGTTTCGCAAGCTTATTAGTTTACTCACTTACTTCTATTTTAGTTTTCTTCATCATGTCTCTTGTAGTGGGCTCATCTTCAAAGTATTTTGCATGGACTTATCCAAAGAGATAATAGTTTATATCTTGGCTAGAGGATCTTTCTAATGGAATTTCTCGTATCCCTTTTCTTCTCTTGAGGCATTTGGCTAGGGAAATTGGATGTATCTTGTTTCAATACAAAATGGACATTCTTTGTTGTTAGTGTCACCATTAAATTCCTCTTCCCCTTCAAGTAATTTTTTCTACATTAGTCTAGTCAACGGGGTGGGTATTGCCATTTTGAATATCTATGACGACATACAAGTGAAATTATATTGCAAGGTAGAAGAAACAGTCTCGTCAATCTCCAAACCCTGCTGCTAGAAATAAGAGGTACCCGATTTTGAGAATCACAAGACTGATATTGTTGAGATGCATCCTTGGTTGCATGATGAACTGTTGAAGAAGATCGGCACCGATTGTTGAACCCAATGAACCAAACAAGTCGAGTCGTATCAGAAATACATACTCTCCTTAAGGTTTGAAACACCCCTACATTAGTACAATTGAGGATTCATGCGTTTTACTTCCAAGATAAAACAGCCACTGATCTTTGTCTAATTTTGCACAGACTATGATCCTTTGGGAGAGCAAAGCTAGTCTCAATAGTTCAAAAGAATAAAACCAAACAATAATGGAGAAAACCAAAAAACCTAATAATAATAATCAAGAAAAGAAAACACTAAACAATTCAATGAAATAACGATCTATCCTTAGCACTATTGTTTGGTGTGTTTACCACTGTTGCAGAGAAAGCAATGTCAGCGGATTCGATTGCAAAGAATTGTGCTACAACACAATGTTCCACTTATTGGACTTCTTATCCAGAATTTGTATATAACAACGTTGTTGGGATAGTTTGGACAGACCTCGCTATAGGTTTGATTGATGGACTTGAGTCATATTGTCCGTGGTGCTTTGTTTATTAATTTTTAAAGGGTACTGCTAATGACAATGCTGAAGACCACTGTTTAAATGAATCGTGAGATCCCTTACCTCCTCTTCTAATGGCCATATCTAAGGTGGAGCCTTAATTAAGGTCTTTAACATATGCCTCTTCATATAGCTTTTCGATTTTCTCCATCCATCTTGGAATGCCTGGATGTAAATCCTGTACATCCTATTTTATTTGTGCTTAATATTCTTCGACTGACTTATGGCCAAAAAAAAAAAATTGCAAAAGCAAAATATAATGACAATGACATCATCATAAACATAGAGTTCTACAGACACATATCTATGATATTTTCAATACCCGAAGCTAATGCATGGAGCAATCAACTGGCTTGAAGTAGACCTTACTTTCTTCAAGATCATAACCAACCAAGAAATCCATTTGAGCTATGCTCCCAAAGACACTCGGATAACCTAAAGGTAAAGGGATAAAAGCAAAGCATACAAGTTCTTCAGATATCCTAACAAAAGTATTCAGCTCTTTCAACTTCACATCAGCACCAGAAAAATGGGCAGTCATTGAAACATTGACATTAGTATCAGCTTTGTAGCATAATCTATATGTCCTTGAAGGGTCCGAAACACTTTCACCATCAATCGATTTCTTCACTTCCGATTCGAGATTATAGTAGAAATCAGATTGGAGAAATGTGAATGTTGTACCTGAATCAAGGATGATGTTTCCCTCATCAGAAGCATTAGGCTTCAATAAATTCTTGTATGCCAATCTCTTGTTTCCTATACTAATTCCTTTAAGGGTCACATAGTAAAAAGTAGCCAAATCCATTGAAACCAAGGGAGTCGAGACCACATCATCACCAGAAACAGCAGCTTGACTACCAAAATTCAATGTGCTTGTGACATTTCCCTTTCCTAAAGGGACCAAGCAGTAGGAGAACTTTCCACCAATAGATGATTTCAGTTGCGAAATCAGTGATAGAGGACCCCCTCCTAGGCCAACTAGACCAGATTCTTCCTCACTGAAGGTGACATGGTTGTTGTGTCCACAACCAAAGATTTTCTCTGGCAAGGGGACTGATCTGCCACTAGTGGAACCCAATGTGAATGTCTCAGTAGCAAGAATACCATTAGTGAATGATTTGTCTACATAACCATAAGTGTAATTACAAGAATTACTTTTAGGTGAACATCCTTCACCTATCAGATTACATTGTTTTGAATTGCATGATAGATCTTGATAGGTTGATGATTTGGTAGGATCAAATAGAGGAGCTTTTTGTTTGTAACAGTTTTGGCAATGCTTGCATTGTATCCATATAAGATCACTACCTGTATCAACAATTGCAAGGTTCTTCACTGGTGGAGTACCAAATGATATTTCCATGAGATATGAACCATCATTAGCTGGGAGAATCAGAGTTGAAACTTGAGATGGTGAGACTAAGGACAGCATGAAATTGTTGACACGGGACACTGATCGATGGAACGCATTCTGCAGACGCTCGAAATGAGTCACCGATGGGTCGTAAGAGGGAGAGAGAATCGAATCCCGGTGGATAATATCGACACTGAACCCACCACCATTATCACCAGCTTCAACTAGGGAAAAGGTGGAAAGGTAAATAGAGAAGAAGACGATGATGACTAGAGCAGGAATGGTTGAACAAGAACTAAAATAATTAGCAACCATGATTATGTAGAGTGTATAGCCAGATTTGAGAATTGGAGAGTTCTAAGACCTAACTTATAATTAGAATTCGATACTTGTATGGAAGGTAGTGAGATTTAAGACGACACAAGAAATATATGGAAGGTACATAAGGATTTAAGAGTTAAATGCTGAGTTTTGAATTCAGTTGAGTTGTTTCCAATCTGTTTTCATTACAAAAGAAAAAAATTAATTACAGTTTATAAATAAGAAAAGAAACAAACAGCATAGACACACACGGACTGAATTCCTCTTTGGCGCAAGAAGGATTTACAATCAGCCTGATCGTAGGCCACCTTGCGGTTGAGCTGGTCTCTAATCACCCATGTAGTTTTTTTAGCTTTAGCGACTCACACGAGAGCTACTGATCTACGACCACTCCTGTTTGCACTGTTTGTGATCTACGACCACCCTCCGTTGCGTCTGGCGCGCATCCAATGGCCAGAAATGCTCACGCATAGAGCTTAAGGTGGTGGCACATCGTCCAAGCCGTTTCTGGGCATTGGATGCACGCTAGGTGCCCTATTGCGCCACAAAGGATCCAAGTCCCACACGCACACACGGACACAGTAATACCTGTAATTTGACAAATCCTTGGATTGGAATATTCAAAATATAAGTTAAATCAAATTAATAAGGGTTGATCCCATGGTGTGATTTTCCTTGGTAGACTAGTGGAAGGAAGCCCTCCCCATCATCGCTTGAGTTGGCTGGTTGTGTATTTTAATTGACAGATCCACTATCGCTTGCCATGCATATGTGGGCTTCGGCTTGGGGCAATGATCACTACCATAGAGCACCCTTTTTGTACTTACCAAAAAAAAAAAAAAAAATATCCATCAAATTGATTTTTAAGCTAGGAATCTTGTTAATTAGAGATGTAAAAGGATTGGATGTGATCGAATCCGGACATTCCTCGACTGGATACAGATAGATTGGATATGGCTGCTTAGTGCTAATATTGGTAGGAATTGTAAGTCGTATAGAAACACAAGTTTTGCTTTTGCAAAAGAAAGGTCTGGGTGTCCCAGTTTATTCGGACTTGTAGTTAATTAGCTCAGCTTGAGCAGCACTTTACAACAAAAACCAAGAGCAACAACATAGCAATAGAGTGTGGAGAAGCCCCTAATACAACAGATTTAGGTGAGCTATGATGTGAATCGAATTCGGATTTTCGACTATCCCTTTACATCCCTGGCTTGTGTAACCTAGCCCTTTCTCCTCCTAGTGGATACAATTCACCCTCAATCCATGCCTCTTAATTGTCATAGCTCTTTTCCTCATTCTTTTGAACCTATTGAATCTTCAAGGACCTCAAAATCATTAACTACTTCATTTTTTATTATTGGTAGGAAACCTATTCCAATTGGATAATTATTTTCCGGATTATTAGAATTCGGATTTGTATATCTTTTGATCGGATACTGATACCCTTAAATGGATACGAATGTGAATAATTGAATTTGGATTTTTACTATCCATTAGCATCCCTATTCTTAATAGTTATAAAATTAATGGTGGATTTATATATATATAGGAAGAACTCATTCACATGTCTAGACTTTCAAAATGGTTCACCCACTTTATGCCACATAGATACAATAGAGCATGATCTGGATTAACTAAATATGGTCAATCACCCAATGCTAGATCCAAAATTGGAGATGGAAAGGAAGACTAGAGACTGTCTGGACCAAATCCATTATCTTATCAGTTAGAAACTTCAAGAGCCACTATGGAAAGTTGGGACGAAAATTAAATGTCATTTCCTAATCAATAACAAAACAAATGTCATTTGCTTAGCAATTATAAAAGTAAATGTCATTTGCTACCTATCAGCATTGTACTAGGGGTTTTTATGGTTTTTTCCATTCTCTAGATAGGATGGCCTTGCCAATGACATGTAAGACAATGCAATCGAATTTTACTTCTTGGCTTCTAACCTTGTGTAATTCATGTTTGTTATCAGAATGTGACTTTTTTTGTGACTATCTAAATTGTTTGAATTTTTTTGTTTTTCTTCAAAAGATTGGATTTTGGCCGAATTCTGGGACTAGTACTAGCTTCGAGGTTTCATAAGCAAGGGTTTAGAAATTTGTCAGAGCTCCTCTAGAATTGGGAGGATTTTGAATCTAAACTAGATTCTGGATATGAAATTATGAAGGAATTTGGGCTTATTTATAGGTTTCTAAGGGCCAGGGGTAGTCTTGGGATAAAAAATTAGGGCAAAAATAAATCCCCCTAAATCGTGGTGGATCAGTTAAGTTTAGGCGGTTGAGTAGCCTAATTAAAGCAAAGTCTCCTAACCCTAGGTGGCTCCACTAAGTTATGTCAACTAGAAAAGCCCTGATTTGGCTAGAAAACCCTAATTTTAACATAAATCTGATTTACAAGGATGTTGCAGCTCATCTGAGTGTCCGATTTTTGTGTGTCATATATCGACAAAAAATATTTTCGGTTAATATCTAATGAGGGTCAAAATGCCACTCCCACGGGTTATCCCTTGGCTGAGTCGATCATCCAGGTCATCCCTGAGAACCTGACCCCTTGGGTTATCCTTGGTAGAGCCGACTCCTTGGGTCATCCTTGGCCGAGCTGACCATCCAAGTCATCCCTGGGAACCCAACCCCTTGGGTCATCCTTGGCCAAGCCAACCCCTTGGCTCATCCTTGGCCGAGCCGACCCCTTAGCTCATCCTTGGCCGAGCTGACCCCTTAGCTCATCCTTGGCCAAGCCGACCCCTCGGATCACCTCCCTAAGGAGTCTGGTATGATCCCAGTGAATATGGGAAAATCCCAAGGATTACTTATTACCAGCTCAGCAAATCTTATCGCCAACTCAGTAAATCTTATCGCTAGGAGATATCCTAACAAATAAGGAAACCTAATGGGACTCTTCCAAGAGTTATCCTAACAAGAGTGAACTACTTGCCAAAATAGGACTCTTCTCAACCGCCTCTCTTCATTCACTGCTATAAATATCAAGGTAAGCCCCAAAAAAAAGGGATGGATCATTTTATTATAAACTCTTGAGTAAGTCTCCCGTCGGGTCAGCCCAGCTCTCCTTTGTTGGCTCTTCTGTGCAGGTCTAGCGTGGAGTACAAAGTGTTGCAAGGAAGATCACCAGTTAATTTTTACAGTAACAGATTGGCGTCGTCTGTGGGAACGACATTAGCAAGCTACAACACCAATATCTCATGGAGCGAGGATGAATAAGCCATGGAATTAGCCGTGACGATAGTCGAAGAATCAACTATGGCCTATTCCTGAACATCTGAACAAGGTTGTCGGCATGATGATCACCCCATCCGTAACAATGAGACCAAGCCGAGCAGAATGAATGGGAAAAGGTGAGAATCACGGTCCAAAATGGGATAATCATTCCACCGAAGAAGAAAGGTAGACCCAAACTAGTCGGTAAAAGAATATCTCATCCACAATGAAAGGATGAGCCGATCCCGATGGTCAGCAAAAGAAGACCTCATTCGTGAGGAAAGAAAAGCCGACTCCAACTGGTTAGTAAAAGAATATTTCATCCACGAGGAAAGTCGAAGTCTCAGCTCACCTCAAGCCCTTACGCATTAAGGCATGAAAGCCCAAGCTCCGGCTCGGCACCACAAGCCCTTATGCATTAAGGCATGCAAGTCCAAACTTTGGCTCGGCACCTCAAGCCCTTAGGCGTTAAGGCACGTAAGTCTGAGCCCCGACTCAGTACCTCAAACTCTTATGTACTAAGGCATACAAGCCTAAGCTCCGGCTTGGCATCTCAAGCCCTTAAGGCATGCAATCCCCAACCCAGGCTTGACCCCTCAAAACCTTACATATTAAGGCACGTAAGCCCGAGCCCCGGGTCGATAACTTAAGCACTTAGGCACTAAGGCATGCAAGTTCAAGCCTCGGCTTGGCACCTCAAGCCCTTAAGCATTAAGGCACACAAGCCCGAGCCCCAGCTCGGCACCTCAAGACCTTATGCACTAAGGCACACAAGCCCAAGCCCCACATCGGCAACTCAAGACTTGAAGCACTAAGGCACACAAGCTCGAGCCTCAACTCAACACCTCAAAACTGAGCCTCAGCTCGAACAAAGATGTTACATTCTAAAGCGGCAATATCAAACCTCAGTTCGGCACCAAAGACCTTTCATTAGATGGTATGAAAGACTGAGCCAATGGGTCTTTGGTGGTCGGCACTCAAAAGCCCAACTTCGAAGTGTAACAAAATCAAAAGTAAACAAAGATGTCTTCACCAAACTGAAGATCCATAACCTAATTTGAGCACATAATCCTTGCTTACTAAACTCCTACAAGTCGACCTATGGACCTTAGCCTGAAGGAGTGGGGGGCTAATGATGAGGGTAAAAATGCCACTCCCTCGGGTCATCCCTTGGCCGAGCCAACACCTTGGCTCATCCTTGGCTGAGCCGACCCCTTGGATTGCTTCCCTAAGGAGTCTAGTCCATCCCGGTGATTATGGAAAAATCTCGAGGATCACTCATTGTCAGCTTAGTAGATCTTATCGCTAGCTCAGCAAATCTTATCACTAGGAGATATCTTGACAAATAAGGTAACAGTTACCTAATGGGACTCTTCCAAGAGTTATCCTAATAATAGTGAACTACTTGCCAAAACAGGACTCTTCTCAACCGTCTATCTTCATTCATTGCCTATAAATATCAAGGTAAGGCCCCAAAAAAGGGGATAGATCATTTCATAATAAACTCTCTTGAGTAACTGTTGGCCGAAGAAATCTAACTTAGGCATTGGAGGGTTCCCCGTCGGGTCAGCCTGGCTCTCCTTTGTTGGCTCTTTTGTGCAGGTCTAGCGTGGAGTACTAAGTCTTGCAAGGAATATCATCCGGTCAATTTTTACCGCAAAAATATCTAATAACATGTGGATCGATCTCATTCTTGGCTTAAAAGTTTACGGAAAATGTGAAACGAGCAATTTTCCCCTATTTTGGCAAGGGGGATTGGCACTACTTCTTGTGCCGCTTCCACATCATTGGCTAATACTCGATTTTCAATCCCCAATTTTCCTTGTGCTAAACCAAACTCCATGAATCATTCCACATCAGGTCAGGTTGGGGACTACTAGGTTTTTCTGAAAATTGAATCCTTCTTGAGAGAAAGCATACAAGTCTCGCCTGCACCTGGCATTCATTATCATTGCCAAGGGACAAAATTAAGTATATGGACATGTTCTACCTCTCTAGCTTATGGTTGCACAGACCCATTTTGTAAAATCTAACCGTCGTTCTCATATATTGATAATTCATGTATGTTTTCTATTATCTCCATGCAATCGTAGGTTATATTTTTGCATAAAACTATTAATGTTTTGTATCTCTTTCTTATTAGTCCTCTTTAGTACGTTCTCTTTTGTTCATGCATGGTATGCCTTCTATGGATTTTGTTGATAGCCTAGGGTTTTGTACTCTCTCTCTATATCCATGGATTTTATCCACCAGACCTAGAAAAGTGGCAAAAGTCACAGAAAAATCAGAAGGTCTACCTTTCGTGATCCCACTGCTCCTTTGGCTCTTGGGAAAAATGAACAGAATTAATGGAAATAGTCTTTGAATAATTAAGCTCCTGATCTGAACAGGAGGAATTTTTTCTTCGTATCAACAATCATAAACTAGTGTTTTTTTTTTGGAAGGAAGAACAATGTCCGATTGCGTGTCTACGCTCAGATAGACAGACACAACAGTCCAGAAAGACTATGCTGCCCTCATGCTAAAGACGTACCCTTCCATGGCCAGGGTGTTGGTGTACATCTACACCAAGGTAGTGTTCTCTTGCCCATTATTTATTTATTCAATCACCTTTTGCATGGATCTTATATTTGAATGTATCTTTACTAATTAAGCTTTATGTCCTATTGACCTTTGGCATTGGTTCCCCTATATGCGACACATCGCATTGATGCTCCAATGCGATGTCAAGTAGACAAGCGTTATCGTACCGTGGATAAGTGTGAGTAGATAAAGCTAGTCCAAAAGTATGGGATTAGATTAGTATCTTGGAACATTGGGACCATAACAGCTAAGAGTCAAGAGTTGATAGATGCTATGAGGAGAAGGTCCAAAATTTCTTATATTCAATGGACTACATGAAAAGGTATAAAACTTGAGTTCGACGACTTTAAATTTGGTAAGAGAGATGAAAGTAATAGAAATAGAGTGGGCATAGTAGTCGATAAGGATCGATCTAAAGAATGATGTAGTGGACGTTATCAGATCGGGAGATAGAATTATATCCATCAAGCTTGTTTTAGAGGAAGAAGTTGTCAATATAATTAGCGCTTACGGACCCCAAGTAAGATTGGATGAAGGTAGTCAATTACAATTTTGGGAACATATAGACGAATTCATGCGAGAATTTATTCAAGAAAAAAGGTGATTAAAGGAGTGATCTGAATGAACATGTGGGGAGAGAACGTAGAGGCTATGAATGCGCACATAGAGGTTATGGTTTTAGAGAGATGAATGAGGAGGGGATCTCAATTGATATTTTTTTGTGGCTTATGATCTATCCATTGTGAACAAATTCTCAAGAGAGAGAGCAGTTTGTCACCTACAAAAGTGTGTAGAATATCAACCAAATAGATATATATATATATATATTTTAATTTTTTTTTCTAATTAGAAGGTCCGATATATTGTTTTGTAAACACTGTAAGATTACACTTGGAGAAAGCCTTACCACTCAACATAGATTGGTGATCATGGACATGTGTCTCACTATGCTAAACATAAGAAGATAAGGAAACCTATTTTCCCTTAAAAAAAAAAAAAATTTTGGTAAATTCCTAAGATAAAATGGTGGCACCTAAAAGGAGACTCATTGAATTCATTTACTGATGATAAACTAGTCAAACAAGAAAATTGGGACTTTGAGGGAGGAACCAATGCAATGTGGAACGAGATGTCAATGTGTATGTAAAAGATTTCTAAAGACATCTTAGGGGAATCAAAAGAAAAATGACATGCACCTAGGGAAACTTAGCGGTGGGATGCCAAGGTTTGAGCAACCATTAAGACTAAGAAAGATATTTTTAAGACATAGTGAAGGACTAAGGATATAGAAGATCAAAAAATGGATAAATTTTCCAAAAATGGAGATAATATGATGTAGGGGAAGCACCGGCAATATGAATCTTCTTGTGTCAATTTGGAACACAAAGGAAGGAGAAAAAGCTATCTATAAGATAGCTAGAATGAGAAAAGGTAAGAGTAGAGATATCGATCTTAAAAGTGAAGATGGTGGAGTTCTAATAAGGGATGAGAACATTAAGGACAGATGAAATATTATTTTTACAAGCTATTCAATAAAATCATTTCGAATACCCCAGAAGACTACACTACTCATCTAGACACCACATGTCGTAAATATATTTGTAAATTAAGGAGTCCGAAGTAAAAGAAGCTTTAAGAAAGATGTAAGTATGCAAAGCACCGGGCCCAAATGTGGTCTCTTAATGTGTGGAAGCGCTTAAGATTTTGGGGTCTATCTTGGCTAACCGAGATGTTCAAGAAGATTATGAGTACAAGGAAAAAACTATATGAATGGAGAAGAAGCATTGTAGTTCCTATTTATAAAAATAAATATAATATTCAAAGTAACTATAGAGGAATAAACCAATTTGGTTGTATGCTAGGTAAATATATGATGGAACCGATTTATTTAGGAGGCTCATGGAAAGATGTAGAGAGGGAGAGAAGGATCGCCATATGGTATTTATTAACCTAGAAAAAGCCTACAAAAGAGTCCCCAGAGATCTAATATGGCATATTCTTGAGAAGAGAAGAAGTAAATATATATGGACATAGTTAAAGATACGTATGAAGTTGTGGTGATTGGCATAAGAATGGTGGAGAGTCAAAGTGGTGCATATCCAATTATAATTAGGTTCCATCAAGGATCAACCTTAAGCTCTTATTTGGTTATGCTCATCATGGACGATTTAACCAGAGACACCCAAGATGAGGTTCCATGGTGTATGCTTTTCCTTGATGATATTGTATTGGTAAATGAGACAAAAGTAATGGTAAGTTGGAGCTATGGTTATTAACCTTGGAATCAAAAGGTTGTAATATGTGTAGAACTAAAATAGAATATATGTTGTGAAAATTTAGTTACACATAGACAGTTATGAGGTTGTGAATATTGATGAGAGAGAGATTCCACAAAGTGATTATTTTAGGTTTCTGAGCTCAATGATAAATAAAGAATGTGATATAGAGGATGATGTTTCTCAGAAAATTCAAATAGGTTGGTTGAAATAAAGAGGTGCGTCCGAAGTGTTTTGTAATCAATGTATCCCTTTAAAGCTTAAAGGAGATTTTATAGGCAGTCATACTAAAAACTTTGATGTATGGGGCAAAATATAGGGCAAGTAAGAAGAGCATGTAGAGAATAAAATGTAGAGGGGAGATGAGAATATTGAGATGGATGTGTGACAAACTAGGAAGGACAAAGGAATGGCCACATTAGAGTTGAGTTGGGAGTAGCTCTGATTCATGATAATCTATTAGAAATTCATTTGAGGCGGCGTGGCTATGTTCAACAGAAGCCTTTGGATGCTCCGGTTCAAATGAGTGATTTGATTCATATTAAAAGATCTAAAAGAGCTAGGGACTAGCCTAAACTAACCCTATGGGAGGTGGTGATGAAAGATATGCATAGCCTAGCCTAAGCCTTCTACCACATATGACTTCAAATATAATTGATTGGAGAGTAAAGATCCAGGTAGCCAACCCCATTTAGTTGGGACAAGGCTATGTTGGTGTACATGAAGAAACTCTTATTTATCATTTAGTTAAGAGAATAAAAATGTATAAACCTTCTAGGATCAAAGCACAGGGAAGAAAGAAGAGAACAATAGTGGAAGGATGTATAAACGAAGAAAGAAAGAAAGAAAGAAAGAATAAGGCTATGAATTCAAAGCTCATATCAGAATAGATAGACTCTGATTCGGCTGATTTTGAAAAGACCCAATTGCCCCCGTCCTAACTGGGGCAACTAGGTATTTATTTTCAGCTCAGCTATGTTTAGGCCTGGGAACGCTAGCTTGGCAAGGTACCCTTGCCCGAAAAAGAATTATGTAGGTTAAAAAGGTAAGAAAATATGATTGAATTCTTCTGTGGCGTAGCAAAACACTTGGCACGCATCCAACAACCATAAATGGTTAGGCACGAAGCCCAAGGCAATCACACGTAATCCAAGACGTTTCTGAGCATTGGATGCATACCAGACACCCTATTGCGCCACAGAGGATCCAAGTCCAAGCAAATATCACTTTTTAGTTATCTTTAGCCTTTGATTTTCATATTCTAATGATGCTACCTCTTAAATAGTCCTCTTTCATTCCAGTATCTTCCCCAGGGACTATGGGATTCCAATGACGAAGATCATTTGGTCAAGGGTAGCTAAAGGCTTGGCGGGGGAAAGTGGAAACTGATCCAGATTCCGGAGAGAATAGCAGATGTTTAAGGAAATGTGGAGTCCAGTAAATTTGATGATCAAATTGCTCCTCTTCTCTATTCCAAGGGGGAATCAAAGATTATAGCTCCTTTTCCTTCTGTATTCCAATTAAAGGAGAATCGAGAATGCACACCAAGTGTTTGATAAAATAGCTGCACCAACAGTTCTGGCTTAAAAAAAGAGCCAAAGAAACACAGAGGCCATCACTACAAGAGAGATATTATGAAGAGTAATCAGCTAGATGGGATTACCTAATAAACATCTTAGTTTTTACAATTCGTTACCATTCTATTCATTACACACATGCTGCTACATAGGCAATTAATGACATCAAAATTCTGGAGGTTCTAGTATTGCTTATACCTGGCCATGAAGGGCATCAACACAGACCCAATCCACAAATCTCCATCCTTCTCCTCAACCTCACTAATAAATTTCAAAGTCCTTCCTTCACAATCTTCTAACACCTCAACAACTTGTCCCTCTTCATTCAGCTTCACAGCAGTTGCATGAACCTTAAACCCAACAAACATCGAATGCAAGTTCTTAAAACTTAAGGGAAGCTTCAACAATGTCTTCCCAATGAAACTGTTTGACAGAATCAAATGCGTTAAAATTCCCTTCTTCGCATGTAAAGCAACCCAGAATTCCCCTTTCGAATTCCTTCGAACATTATCAGGAAACCCAGGAAGCTCGGCGAAGACGTCATGACTTCCTGCTTTAGGACCTTGAAGCCAATACCTGATGACCCTGCAAGTGGTTGTTTCAGCTACAAGCACAAAGGAGCGATCTTTGCTCAGTGCCACACCATTGGCAAAAGCAAGCCCTCTCAGCAACACCGTCACTTCTTTGTTAGAGATGTCGTATTTCATCAATCTCCCCGTCTTGTCGATGCTTAAAACAGCTACCATGAACTGCCTGGAATGCACAAGAGGCGTTTGTTAAAATGACAAACTGAAATATAGGTCAAGTGTTTCAATGTTTGTGATACTGAAAAGTGAAAGCTACCTTCTCTGAAAGACTGTACTTGTATCAGTGAAATAGATCGCATTTTCTTCTTCATGGATGTCCATATCGTTGGTGAATCGAAAGGGCTCACCTTCAGCTTCGGTTATCAATTGGGTAGCTGAACCTCCATCTGGGTTTACCACATGAAGCCCAAAATAAGCATCAGCAATGTACAGATCTCCCGTCTTTGGATGAAATTTCAATCCTAATGGCCTCCCACAAACATGCTCCATCTCCGGTGCAAAAGGGCGCTCACAATCCTTCCTTTTGAGATTTTCAATTCAGCGATTTCAGTTATTAGAATCTAATGTATAAAAAATCAGAGAAACAGAGGAAGATCAGATGGGTACCTTTGTGGAGAGGTAACAGCAAACTCAGTCCAGCCTTGGGCTTGTCCTTGCCATTTGAGGATTCGACCATCGGCAACCCCGGTGTAAGGGCCATCGCCGTTGGGATCGAATGCGAGACTTTCTGGTCCAACAGCTCCAACTACTGGGATTACCTCTGCAGCTTGAAGCTGGTCATGCGATCCAGGAATTGATGGTGGAAGAAAAAACAGAGTAGGGTTTTGTGTGACGAAAATGGAGAGGACTGCAAGAATTGTTGCAGTTAAGATTAGCTTCAAATTCATAGTTTCAGAGGGTATTGCAGTAAAGTAATGCACTGATGCAAAATGGATCTCTGATTCTCTCTCTCTCTCTCTAGGGGTCTTACATTGTTAGGGAGATTAAATGGAGATTAGCCTCATGTGGGGTATTATTTTGGAACGTTGGATTGGAATCCACTTACAACAAAATTGTCATTTTTCCCACTTAGATACTAGATGTCGTATATGATTGGTTGATAGGGTCTAAATTATGGACCAAGTATATATGTTATCTTGTGTATTGCATAGTCAAATCTCACCTAACAAAACTATACATTTCACCAGAGAGTCTCCCCTCACCCCTTCTCCCGTAACCAGATGTGCGTCAATGCGTCTAGTGCGCATCCGAAGGTCAGGGGTGTGTGCCCAGGTCCTATCAGTGCTTGCCATTTGATGTATGTTGGTATCACTAGGGCATTGGAGAGGATCCAGGTTCCTCCTCTCGTTCTTGAATTCAGATCTTCGCCAACTAGTAGCTTGCCTGGTGAGGCCTTTGATGGCTAGGAATATCCGAACATGCATTCCAACACGAGCGTGCACCCTAATTTTTGGATTTCTCACTTGGCATTCCAGTCATTGGAGAGGATCCGAACATCTCTCTCTCTCTCTCTCTCACATTAGCACTACGTCATTTAAGGTAGCAAGTTTAGGAAAAAGGAATAAGGAACTAACTCGGATGCAATTGATTTGGAATTTGATTCCATTTCAGATTGGTTGGAATCAGCCATAATCTGATTTAGAGAGATATTTGTATATGGAAATGATGAGTCATAAGATCATTTAGATTGTTTAATTATTAGAAAATACGCAAATCATTTTTTTGATGGTCAGGAAAACATTTGGGGATGAGCTGAAAATTATTATGAATTCTTTGCTATCGAAAATTTTATATCACCTAGACGTCTTAGAGAATTAAGAATTTTGTATTTTTTTTCAATTTAAAAAATGAAAATACTCTAGGTAAAAATCTAATATTTTAGAAATGAAAACAACTTAAGACATCAGAATTAAATATAGTCATTTATAGAATATATGACCCCTTCCATTGTAACTGTTGATTAGCATAGGACAATTCATAAGCTAATATGCATAATTGTTGTAATCAAACCATTGAATCACCTTTAATGGAAAATTGTCCAAATCTTTAATGTCGAATATCTCATCGGTGGTGCCCCTTACAAACCCCACTAAAGTCGTTTAGTTCTATGATTCTTATAATTATTGTTAGGAGGAAAGTATGATAGTTAGTGTCTTAACCGCTTCTATGTTAGGAGTCTAGGCAAGGGTGTGAATTCAATCCTCTTGTTGAATTTCGGTCAAGATGACTATGGAAAAATAGGTAACATTAGGTTTAATTAGCTCCACTCTGTCAAAAATCAAGGTCAATTATGACTAACTCATTCCAATCAGAATCAATTAGGATAACATAGGGTTTGGGTCTAGGCATGAGCTTGACAAGATTAGATTGAACTTGGGTTGAGTTTTGAGGATTTAGGATTGAGTTACGGTTTTTCCATTTAATTGCAGGCCATCATGCTCATGCACTCTCCTGGATTTTTTATTTTTTTTATTTTTTTCATGGTTGACTCCAATCGGATTGTAGTGTAAAAATATGAGAAATGGATCTCAAATCTAATTATTTTAAAAATTTCAGTCATGAGTTATCCCATGATAGATCTAGTTAGTTGCTACTCACCCACCCAAAACCGCTCCCAAACCCAATTATCACATGTTGAAGAACATAATATGGAGCACTAAAAAATATATTAAAAAAAAAAATAGAGCATACCTCATCGACAACTTTCTGCGTTGCACTCATTATTATTGAAAATAATTTATGGGCGAGTGGTAGCAGGATGTACGTATTGCAATCTTATTTTCACTTTTTTTTAATATTAACCGTCTATTTAAGTTTAGATTAATCTAAATCATCTATTAGTTTTTTATATTGTAACTGATTCCTAGTTTTTAGGGTGGGGAGATGACGGATGCGGTTACTTAACTTGTCTAATATTTTTTTATATAAATAAATAAATAAAAAATAAAAATCCAATATAAGCGGACTCCTCCTTCGATTTTGTTGGAAAATCTCAATTCTCTCTCTCTCTCTCTCTCTCTCTCTCTCTCTCTTTGCTTTTCTTCAACGTTGTTCCTTCTTTCTACAGCCGCCATCAACATCATCTCTCTCTCTCTCTCAAAATAGGATGAGATAAGAAAAAAATCAATATAACTATTTTCAGGCACTGAGTATATAAGAGACTTGGCTATACATATCCAAATACCATGTTTACATATTAATCATCAGGGAAGGGATTTGGACAGTAAAGTTTGCATGTATGGCAAAAGACAAATTTGAATTTATAAAGTAAACAAAGCTGTTGAATATCTAGGATTTTATTATTACTTATTGGGTAGATATTATTAACCTATGAGAATTTACCATGGATGCAAATCTTCACTGAAATTGGTAAACAAAACTTCAATTAGACTGGAGAGCGGTGAAAAAGGAAGAAGAAATAAGGAACAACCTTGAAGAAGATGCAAGGAGAAAGAGAAAGAGAGGATCGAGATTTCTAAGCGAAATGAAAAGAGGAGTCGGCTTGTATTGGGATTTTTATTATTTATTTATTTAAATATTAATAATATTAAACAAAGTTGTAATTGTTTACAACTCTGCTAGCAGGATTAACATATTTAACACGTGTCTATCATATCACTTATGTGAATATTCACCGAGCTCCGAACATTCCGCATTCCTATTTTTCTGCACGTACCATGACCATTTTGCCATAATTTATATTTTTCTTTGACAACACCGAAAAAGTTTCAATCTCATGATGAAATGGTCATGAATTCAACTCTCCTTAAAATCTATCCAACTCTCCTTGAAATATTAAATGGATGCAGGTCCAGCAAATTGGATCAATAACAGCTCCATTCAGATTGGAGATCCCAATTTTTGTCTAGTTGGTGCGGGATTTTTGGATAAAATCATCAAAAATGTTAGAATATTTCTCAAATATATCAATTCTAGGGCTTTTTATACCCAATTTCATCACCGATACATGTTTTCAAATCCTGAGCAGGGACGAGTAATGTATCAGATTTGTGAGCCTAATTCAATTATGGGGCTCAGGTAACCCAAATAACTGAAATTTTTATATTCTTTTAACTGTTTTCTTTGTTTTAATGTCATACTTAATAAAGTTACACTGAGCTCAAGCATGACACATAAGTAAGAAGAATGAAGCCTAAATGTTGTCAAAGCACATGCAAATATAGTAAGGGAAGTGATTTGTGCAACCCTACAATCTATCTAGTCTTAGATTGCATCAAGGCATCAACCCTTGCTTAAGAATAACTCCATTTTATTTTTATGTTTTGGGGAAAAGAAAACTCTATTTTATTTTTATGTTTTTGGGAAAAAAAGAACTCCATTTTATTTTTATTTTTTTGGAAAAAAAAATCCATTTACAATTTGAAATTTTCTTCAAATCTTGTTTTAGATCTACATTAAAATAATAATAATAATAATAATAATAATAATAATAATAATAATAATAATAATCTTTAGAATATGCCATTATGATGAATTCAATATAAAGAACAATAAGGGATAGCATCTTCTTTTCTTCTCTCCACTCACTTATGAAAAAAAAAAAAACGTGTGGGCAACAAGAGAGAAGAAAAGAGGTTTGTGTGTGCTAACCAATGACATCTCTCTTCCTTTTTATAAAAATAAATAAATAAATAAAATTAGAGAGACATGATAGAAAGTTGAGATAGGATCCGCTAGTAGTATGATCACTTGGTCATACGAGTCAGCATCCAACACATATCTCATTTTTTGCCATAACAAAGATAAAAAGGGGTATATTTGAAAACAAAAAGGACAGGTGTTGGATGCTGATTTGTATGATCAGGTGATCGTATGAGTAGCTGATCCGTTTTCTAGAAAGTTCGCATGATAAGGAAAGACATAGGTGCCTCCATTTTAGGAGGAGATCTAAAAACTTCCCCTCCACCTATGTTGCCAATCCTACGACGTTGTGCCTTTATGACTATAAATAGCTTACTTGCCTCATTCTTTGTTCTATACATAAAAATTCTCTGTTGTGGCATAGATCCAACTTAACACTTATCCAAGCTTGTACTCCTATTATGCAACTACACTTATAGTTCTTCCCTCCTTCGTTCCTAAACCCTTTTACGCTTGTCTGAAAATTAATTGAAAGATATAAAAACAAAGTATGCGCAAGACTAATGTTGCAATGAAATCAAAAAAATCAACCACAAAAGAAGACATTAATTTTAAACATAGAAAACGCTTATAAATTGAAAGTGAAAGGAAAAAACCATGAACCTCTAACTCAGAAAAATATCCACTGTAATCAATAATGAAAATACAATTCTCTATAGTGTTAGATGGGTTATAAACAAGAGAAAAATCTCTTTTGAATAACAGAGCAACTAGTATCTTTAAATATATATATATATATATATATGTGTGTGTGTGTGTATGTGTGGATACACAAGAATATACTATAATCTCACCTCAGTATCAAACATGACAAACACATGAAGAAATCACAATATTTTCCCTTCTTCTCTTGAGAGAGAGAGAGAGAGAGAGAGAGTTGCCACAACAAACCCAGAACAAGGAACACGAGAGAAATCAACAATTTTTCTATTGCCCTTTGCTATCCTCTACTCACTTAGGGAACTACAAGAAGAAAGCTCGTTGGAAAAAGGTTTGTGTGTACTAACCCACCCCTTTCTTTCCCTTTTATAGATAAAATTCGAAAGGAAAGACACGAGAGAAAGTTCTCACATTAATTACTTGTAGGATCGTGGCAACCCTAGAGAGGGTGAATTGGGTACTTAATATCAAATAAGCTAAGGTCTTACAATATAAGTCTTCATCAGACTAGAAAAGATCCTCTTGTATATATCTTTTGTTGGCACAAAAATCTTTCCTTATGCTACGATCAGCTGATCATATTGATGGGTGTGCGAACATACCAGAATCTTTTCTGACCGGATTCAATATTGAACTTTACTTCGCTTAACCGAATTGGTTATCTCAGGACATAAGTACGTTCTGTTTGTTGCAACAGGCTAGCGTCTTTAAAGGTGATAAGTCAATATGAGCTTCAACAGTCCCATCTGCAATTCCACTTGTAAAATCACCTTTACAAAGAGACCCTCCAGATGTTGTCAAGGCTCTTATAAATATACCCACAAGGCGCCTAGCTCGTGCACTGCATTTATTACTCCCTCATTTATCTAGAAATCCTAAAGATAAATTTTGGATTTAGAATCAATTTTCTCTCTCTTCATTTAGTAGATTTTAAATCCATAGACTAAGGATGTACAAGAACATAACCTGATCCGTTCACAATTTTACAGATTCCTTCCTTTTTTACAAAACCTGAATAGGTGAAAAAAATGTTGGAATATCTTTCTAATTATAACTCATAAGCTGGCTACATAAACCTCTCCTAAGCCTCCATTCTTCAACCTTTGAACATCAAAGAAAGATCAATGGAAGTAGAGATCTCTAAGCAACAGCAAAGAAAACCCTCAAAGGGGGGATGGAAATCAGCCTTCTTCATCATCTGTAAGTCTCTTTCTTCAACCTTAACTCGTAAATCTTGTGTTGTGACCTAGTGATCGCGGGTTTGAATTGAAAAACAGTTTCTCTGCGAAGTAATGGAGTCTCGTGCTCTGGATACGTCTTTTTTTTATTATTTTTTATGATCTAATATGTTGTTCTTGCTACAGGGGTTGAAGTTGCAGAGAGGTTTGCTTATTATGGTATGTCAGGGAACCTCATCACCTACCTAACTAATGTCCTGAAAGAGCCAACTGCAACAGCGGCCAAGAACGTGAACATCTGGTTTGGTATTTCTGCTCTCCTTCCTTTAGTTGGAGCTTTCATGGCGGATTCCTACTTCGGTCGTTTCAACACCATACTCGTCTCTTCTGTGATTTATCTTAAGGTGGTTTTACTGTTTTGAGAAATAGTCTAAGAGTCTTTCTTTTTTCTTTTAATAGAAATTTAAAATAAATTAGGAAAAAGATTGCTACCCGGTGAGGTGTCCATACACTAAAATGGTGAAAATACCACTCTACCTCTTGGTTGATCACGCCCTGGTGCAATGATTAAATGACCAAGTAGGGATCACAGCCCAAAAAAAATAATAGGGAGAGAGTTTGCTCAACAAACAGGCGTACCCCACACTCTCACATTGATTATTTGATTGTTATTTCTCATTTTTTAAAATAAAAATAATATAATAATCTATGTGAAGAGATGCGGTGTACGCCTTGGGGTCGGAGTACCTTTTCCCAAAATAAAATGAACAAAACCACAGGCCAATCTTCCATGTACAATTAATTAATGGATTTGGATCACTACTTAGTCATGTGGCCACTACGCCAACACAAGGAACAACTAAGGGAGGTGCATAAGCATCCAACCAGGGAATATGGTGGTCTTTTTACCACTTCCTGTGTCTAGCGACTGCAACCAGGTAAGGCACATAGGCATCCAACTTTTATTGCGGGATCCATTGATTTTCATGATTTTTAAAAGATTTTCTACATACATTGGGTGTATGATTTTCCAAATGAGAAAAACTTCCACTTCATTTGAAATTGCCTTTTAAAGCTCTAGCAAATACTTTAATTATACAAGGTTCAATTAGGGAGCAATTTTACTTTACACCGTGCACTGAAGTTCATCACTCCATCCTAGGGCTCACAAACTCCAATAAGATTTTAAATTCCTCCCAAAATACTCCTCTGGTACCCCCACAAGCATCTAATGCCTACTCGGTGAATGGATTCCCTTTCACCTTGGCCTTGGGAAAACTCAATCTTTTCAATTATACTTTACATCTTACAAGACAATCATTTGATGATTTTCCAACCAGTAAAAATATAAAATTTCACTTGGAAAACAGTTTGCCATTAAAAAAAATAATAATAAAATTTAAATTCACCAGAGATATGGTTTGCGACAGTCAACTTAAGAAATGGAAACTATTCAGCAGCCCCCTTTGGTTGAGAAGCTTATTAACTCGATAACACCTACCCTTTATTCACTCTACAACACAATTTACAACCGTTTGATGGAAGGAAATAGTACAAACTTGGAATAGTACACTGGCTCTAGTCCACACCACTGTTAGTTAAAACGAAAACGGCAAAAAAATAGAAACGTACGATGCGGGTTTTAAACAGATAAAAATGATGAACGGTACGGTAAAAAAAAAGGTCAAAAAAAACAGGGAACGGAAAACGAACGAAAACGAATGGTACAAGTATTAAACGTGTAGTTTTCAAAAAAACAAAACCAAAAAAACGGTAATATACTCATACAATTTGAGAGATTATTACCTGTATGCATGCATCTAATGTTCCAAAAGCTCTGGGAGTCCCAAGATAAAATAGCCCAATGGGCTACAAGAAAATGAAATGTTGCTAGCTTTAGCTTCTCCTTACTCAATGAGCTATAAGAAGATGAGACTCAATGAGCTATAAGAAGATGAGATTTTTTTCCTATAGATGGTATGGAAGTTAAAAACCAAAAACCAAGTACCATATTGTCTTCACTCTTCACTTTTACTAATAGTTTTTTTTTTTTTTTTTTTTTTTTTTTTTAAATTAATATTTTTAATAAAATTCCTATTTTACCCTTAAAAAACGGATACACGTTTAAAATAGCCGTTTAAAACGCGTTTAAAACGGATTCTTTTGTCGTTTTCATTTTTTCCATATTGTATAATAGCATACGGGAAAACGCATTTTAAACGGCAAAAAAACGCAAACGCGTTTTAACTAACAGTGGTCCACACCAACCAACAATGAGATCCTAGCTACCAAAGTTGTTCCTATATTAATCAGGAAAATCCTAACTAATTTGAGATCCTAACATTCCACCTAAGGTTGTTAATCGGTTCGGTTTCAGTTTAAACGGTGCAAATTGGTTCGGTTCACATTTATTTGACTAAAACCATAACCGCCCCATTTACTAAACGGTTCCACTTTCTGAAACCGTGACCGTTTAGTAAACGGTTTTGGTTTCCACGGTTTCTAAACGGTGTCGGTTTCAAGGTTTTAAACGGTTTCGGTTTATTCTATACGGTTTGTAAAACGGTTCATAATCGGTTTGTTATAACTTGCAATCATCTCTAGACTGAAGATCATAAGATTATCAAAAAATAATTGGCAACCACAAATAAGAAATTCTATATTAACGATAGTATGTCTTAATTTGATAATCTAATGCTATTTCTTTGCATAGCCATTTTCAAACATTTAGAACTAATATCATACAACATCCAAATCTAGCCTTCTACAATATAAAATATTAAAATGACAGGTGGTTCAGCCAAAACACCCCATCTATGATAACATAATAACATAGTAACATAAATGGATTACAAGTTCATGATCTAAAGCCTAAACTTGAACTAAATTGCAATAAATCATACCAAAGTAGGATGGACACTTAATTTAATTGTTAATTGCTATACAGATTAATCGGATCAGTTTAATCGGTTTTAAACGGTTTCAATTCGATTTGAAACCAACGGGTTCCGCGGTTAAAACCAACCCAACCCATTTAGCTAATCGGCTTGAAACTTGAAACCATAACCGCACCATTTACTAAACGGTTTTACGGTTTCAATGTAAACGGATTGGTTCGATTTCGATAAACGGTTTTGGTTACAAATTCACATCCTTAATTCCACCATGCTTTTATGGAACCATCCTCTTCGGTGCGAATCCGATAGCTAAGATGCATGCCTGATGCTGCCAACTGTCCGATGCGCTAGAGAAGATTTAGGTCCTGCTTTTATAGTTCTGAGGCTCCCACTATATCAATAGATATAGAGCACTTTCATGGCTCAAACCCAAGACAAGATGATAAGCTCTAATAACAATTACCGGAGAAATTCCCCCGACGCTGCTGCAATTTCCCACCAATAGGCGTTGTGGGTGATGAATCGTCCAACAAGGGGCATTTAATATGGAAAGAAAGTGTGTCTATGGGTGTACTTTGAGAGGTTGCATAGCATGTACAGATTTTTTTTTTTTAACCCTTCTCACAAAGTCCCACACTACCACTCTCTCCTGTGTAGCGTGCAGATTCTTTCTTACCCTACCTCACAAATCATACCCATTTTATTTCTATATTCAAATCCCATTTAACCATAGGCATATGGTACACTAGCATAATCTTACTATACATTGATCATCGAACTTTTTTTTTTTTTTTTTTGTCTTGTTAGCTCTTTCAGTGTCAATAATTCCGGCAAGATTCCGGCGTCAAATCTTCTTCTTATCTCTTTACATTGTAGCAATTGCGGAAGGTGGCCACAAGCCATGCGTGCAAGCATTTGGAGCAGATCAATTTGATGAGGACAATCCAGAAGAACAGAAAGCCAAGAGCTCCTTCTTCAATTGGTGGTATTTTGGGATATGCATTGGTGCATTTGCAGCAACCCTGGTGGTGATTTATCTCCAAGACAATGTGGGATGGGCAGTTGGGTTCGCAGTTTCAGCGGGTGCTATGGGGATGGCTCTTGTAGTGTTCTTATTAGGACAGAAACTGTATAGACGACAGGTTCCCAGTGGAAGTCCCTTGACTCAAGTGGCACAGGTGTTTGTCGCGGCGGTTCATAAGCGGAACTTGCCTGTCATGGAGTGTGGTTATGGTGAGGCCATGGAGGTTCAGGGCATCAGCCGCAACCTTGCTCCTACTAATCAGTTCAGGTAAGGAACTAAAGATTAAGGAATAGCTGTGATTGAAAAGAGAAAAGAGATTGCAAACACCTTAGTTTATCACTTACAACAGAGTATACTCTGTTTCTGTTTTTCTTTCCTTCTCTTTTGATTGACAAGAACACTTGTATTCTTTACTTAAATCACATAGAATACTCCTAAAACATGTATTTTCCATAGATATACATCCTACACATATTCTAAATCTTTTAATTATATTGAAAAACATACCATGCTCTGAAATTTTTCCATCCTGAATTTGCTAACTGTGGTTCTTTAAATTCTGCAACAACAGGTTTTTGGACAAGGCAGCGATTGTCGACAATACTGATCGGTTGAGTGGGTGCAAAAACACTTGGAGACTTTGCTCAGTAACTCAAGTTGAAGAAGTAAAGCTTCTTATCCGTTTAATCCCTATTTGGTTCAGTTGCTTGATGTACGCCGTGCTGTTTGCTCAAGTTGCAACTTTCTTTACCAAGCAAGGTAGCACAATGAACAGGAAAATCGGATCGAACTTCCATGTACCTCCTGCATCCCTTCAATTGTCTACGGGACTCGTGATAATGTTTTTCCTACCGATATATGACAGAATTCTTGTTCCGGTCGCAAGAAAGCTCACTGGGTTACCATCTGGAGTAACAATGCTTCAAAGGATTGGAATCGGGATGTTCCTTTCGATAATTGGAATGGTGATAGCAGCTTTAGTAGAGGCTAGAAGGATTAGAATAGCTAGAGAGCATGGCNATTGATCATCGAACTTTTTTTTTTTTTTTGTTAGGGACTAGTCTTGTTAGCTCTTTCAGTGTCAATAATTCCGGCAAGATTCCGGCGTCAAATCTTCTTCTTATCTCTTTACATTGTAGCAATTGCGGAAGGTGGCCACAAGCCATGCGTGCAAGCATTTGGAGCAGATCAATTTGATGAGGACAATCCAGAAGAACAGAAAGCCAAGAGCTCCTTCTTCAATTGGTGGTATTTTGGGATATGCATTGGTGCATTTGCAGCAACCCTGGTGGTGATTTATCTCCAAGACAATGTGGGATGGGCAGTTGGGTTCGCAGTTTCAGCGGGTGCTATGGGGATGGCTCTTGTAGTGTTCTTATTAGGACAGAAACTGTATAGACGACAGGTTCCCAGTGGAAGTCCCTTGACTCAAGTGGCACAGGTGTTTGTCGCGGCGGTTCATAAGCGGAACTTGCCTGTCATGGAGTGTGGTTATGGTGAGGCCATGGAGGTTCAGGGCATCAGCCGCAACCTTGCTCCTACTAATCAGTTCAGGTAAGGAACTAAAGATTAAGGAATAGCTGTGATTGAAAAGAGAAAAGAGATTGCAAACACCTTAGTTTATCACTTACAACAGAGTATACTCTGTTTCTGTTTTTCTTTCCTTCTCTTTTGATTGACAAGAACACTTGTATTCTTTACTTAAATCACATAGAATACTCCTAAAACATGTATTTTCCATAGATATACATCCTACACATATTCTAAATCTTTTAATTATATTGAAAAACATACCATGCTCTGAAATTTTTCCATCCTGAATTTGCTAACTGTGGTTCTTTAAATTCTGCAACAACAGGTTTTTGGACAAGGCAGCGATTGTCGACAATACTGATCGGTTGAGTGGGTGCAAAAACACTTGGAGACTTTGCTCAGTAACTCAAGTTGAAGAAGTAAAGCTTCTTATCCGTTTAATCCCTATTTGGTTCAGTTGCTTGATGTACGCCGTGCTGTTTGCTCAAGTTGCAACTTTCTTTACCAAGCAAGGTAGCACAATGAACAGGAAAATCGGATCGAACTTCCATGTACCTCCTGCATCCCTTCAATTGTCTACGGGACTCGTGATAATGTTTTTCCTACCGATATATGACAGAATTCTTGTTCCGGTCGCAAGAAAGCTCACTGGGTTACCATCTGGAGTAACAATGCTTCAAAGGATTGGAATCGGGATGTTCCTTTCGATAATTGGAATGGTGATAGCAGCTTTAGTAGAGGCTAGAAGGATTAGAATAGCTAGAGAGCATGGCCTGCTTGATCTACCTAAGTTAACTGTACCAATGAGCATCTGGTGGTTACTTCCACAGTACATGATCTGGGGACTTGCTGATGTCTTTGCAATCGTCGGATTGCAAGAACTCTTTTACGATCAAATGCCAGATACATTGCGCAGCCTGGGGGCTGCAGCTTGGCTTAGCATCATAGGAGTTGGAAGTCTACTGAGCAGTTTTGTTATCTCCATTATACAGTCAATCAGCTCAAGATATGGAGAGTCTTGGTTGGGGAACAATCTTAACAGAGCACACCTTGACTACTATTACTGGGTTCTAGCTGGATTGAGCACACTCTGGTCTTGTGCCTATGTTCTTGTGGCCAAGTTTTTCATTTACAAGAAAATTGATGGTGTAGATGGTGATGCTACTACAGAGGAGGCTCTCATGACTCTCTAACTTGTTTGGGTCATTTAGGGTCTGTATTGGTGTAAAGAATTGAAGTTAGCTCTTGGACATTTCAACCCTTGGTGAAATTTCTATGCCCTGAAAATGTTCTTTTATGGGCAACTCTGCTGTTTATGGCTCAGTGGTAGGTTCTGACTTACCGACAAATTTTGTGGGATGAGTCTATCACCATCGCTGCTCATGAGAATGGTCCATGTCTTCATTTGACTGTTGCAAGATAACTCTGTTACTCTTCAAGAGATCTGCCCTGTTTTCATAAGTTGTGAAGGGAAATCTGCAAGGACCTAGGTGGCATAATTAACTAGCATCCGGTTTTGAATCTGTAAAATAGGATTAGAGAATAACTGGTTTCTGCTGTAATTTTGTGGTGTAATCTTTCAGTTGTTCCTTCTACACCTGTTTGTTCGTTTTCGTTTTGGTCTGTAGTCCCCGTGTTCTGTTAGGGAGGAATTCACAGACTGGTTTCAATCTGGTGACAGACTCAACATTTAATCAGTTAAACTCTGTAATTCATGCATGATCAATCTAAATGTCCCAGAAGTCTTGGCTGATGACAGTCTATTATGCTTTTAAGCAGCTCAGGATCCTACACTGTGTACTGCTAGCCACTACTTTAACCAGTGAAGTCAGTAATTCATGCAATAACCCTAAATTTATTGAATAAGAAACTCCAAAAAATCATAGATTTTAAGAAATCTTTGCTTCTTCCCGAACCCAACTTGTAGGATCCTGGCAGATTTCGAGGAGATTCTGGATCGACATTGACGGAGGCCGATCCCCTGTCTGCTTCCTATTACTTGAACTATTATAAGGAATGGTCTGCAGGATCTCAAGTCAGATCAGAAATGGTTTGACCTCCTGCCTCACCAGGGCTTTGCATTTTAACATATGGTTTGAGTTTTACTACGAGTACATTTTGGTATTGTATACCAATCCCCCCCCCCCCCCTTTTCTTATTGTATCTGGTCTCCTCTCTGATCCTCTTACTCTATCTCTACTTTGTAAATTGTGTAATACATTTTTTAAAACAACAAAAACTACCCATTTGTGCTCTACCTTAGTACCCTGTTTGGAGTTGAAATCATGATCATGACATAGTTGAATTGGTTGTGAATTATGCCCAATATCTTCACAAATTGTTTCAAGTTCTAGTTCACAGGAGTGGAGTTGAATGAATACCTCAATCCAACACCACCGCAGATTCTCTCCCCACGTGCCCCCCCCCCAAACAAAAAATGATTGGACAGAACCAGTTTATCATGACCTTCTATTTCATTTTTGTAAGGATCATCATGAACTTTTATGGTTCGAAAAAAAAACTGCATGCCTAAATCAATTGTTACTATCTACCATGCATGTCAAACACACAAATTTTGGTGCCTTGAGACTGAATGTTTTCTTGAGCACACAAGCAAGAGATTCTTTCTACAGCAATTAGTTCATACAGCAGCTCTCTGGTAGCCTAGACGCTTTTGAAACTTTTGCCTAACCCAACTGAGCATGCCAAAACTTTAGGTCCATCCCAGAACGAAACAGCAACAGCTTCAAACTCATCAAGGGCTTGGTTATAAGCACAACCATGCCAAGCTATGTTGATCATGACCAACACATACCAGACATTTTACAAATAGAAAAACATAAAGCTATGTTAACTCAGTTTTAGGTACTCCCCTGATTGGCACTGTTCATTTGTAAAATTCTAAAGGTCAAGCTTGACAAAAATGAGGCCATGCTACTAAACAAATAAAGAAGACTTTAATTAACTTACTCTCTGATCATTCACAGGCCATGTTGAGCAAGAAGAGGCCATGCTGCCAAAGCAAGTCCCAAAGGCAAAGACATGAAGTTTATATTTTCCCATTTGCAAACACAATACAATCAAAAACCCCAAACCAACATGGCATGTACTTAGGAGGCTCACTCACTATTGATGTTCAAAAGACCACTGTTTCTAGGAACTTCAAGTCTCTTCAAAAGTGCTCTCCGCATGGTCCTCACCTGTAACAACATGTGTTCCATTTACAACCCGGTTTACGGTATGGGAATTGGAGTAGGGAGAGTATGCTGAAGCTGGGCTGCTGCGTGAGTACCGGTTCTGTGCAGCTGTGCTACTTCTTGTTGCCTTGAGCCGAGCCTTCCGACCCTGAAACACAAAATTTTGACACATAAGAAAACAAATTGTCCTCAGGAAACAACCAAAAATGAAACATAGCTCCAAAAAAAATTATTTGTATGGTGCATTCCATAGTTATTAAGATGACTAGGTGACCCAAGGCATTGGAGGTATGCCTAGGCGACAAGGCACCCGCCTAGGCATCGACAAGGCGAGCGCCTAGGAGATTGTGCAATATATGACTAATATAGCAATGAAATTTTATATAAGGGAAAGAGAACGCTACCCGCTTGCGTTCCCCACAACCAGACACATGGGGAAATGGAGGCAGGGGCAGGGGCAGGGGCAGGGGCATCTTTTAACAGCCCGTCTCCACTTCCCCATGTGCCTGGGTGTGCGAAACGCAAGGTAGAAACCATACCAATGCAAATATAATATGCTAGTAATGACCCAATATGAGAAAACCAAATATAATAAATGAAGCATAGGTTATAATATTAGCAAATTCATCAAAAAATAAAACACATAAATCAATGTAAACTCATAAAATGTCAACAAGGCATGCTGTCGCCTTGGACCAAAAAAGAGCCTGGATGCCTGGGCAGTGCCTTGGTGACACCTAGCGACGCCTTGACAACTATGGTGTATTCATCTCCATATCACACATAAGAAAAATACGGATGAGAAATCAATGGCTGTAGGAAAAGGATCAAGTGAGTCATGTACTGCACACACATGCGCAGTATACATACCAGATTTTTCATTCTTATGAGAATATGCAATACAATGCTGGGAAAAGACTCAACTATCATCCTGTTTTCACGTAGTATGTTTGTGGAGATTATCTGGAACACCCCATTGGTCTCCACCTTAGAATAAGATCAGAGCAGTTACTGATCCCAGCCATCTGCTTTCTTTTCTTTCACGGTCAGCCCAACGAGAAAAGCAACTTTATATATCAATCGCAAAAACTCAGGCAGAATACCACACCAACCAGGACTACAAAAGAGCGGGAGACAGAAAAATAGGGGTGAGGGGACAGCCACCACACTCAAGAAAAACTAAAGACAAAGGGCCAACCTCAGCCATTTGCTGAATGGACATTTCATTAAACCATCAGAGAAGTCCTAGAAAAGAAGATCTATTCATCAATAGGCCCCAAATCTAGAAGACTGATTAAGGCAACCTATTACTGAATGGTACATTATAACTTACTAAGCTTAATTTTAAGAATGAAATGGATTAGAAATACGAGGCTCAAGAAAAACCACCTTGCCCATGCACTTCTCCAAATGAGGAGCAAACCTTCCAGCCATGATTGCCCGGCCACAATTCATGCACTCAAATATTTCATTGGCAATAGCAGGATGAGTTTGGCCAAATATGTCAACAACATACTTGCTGTTTGCTTCACCACTATTACTAGGATCAGCTACCATCACTCGAGCTTGTGTTGACAGCCTCAACTCTTCTTCTTCTTCTTCCAAATTACGATCAAGACCCAACCTAGCTATCCTGTGGCACTCGGATGCAACATCAACAATTATTGAGTCTAGAAGGCCCGTGAAAAAATGAGATGACAACTGCAAGAAAAACCCCAACAAAATCAGGGGAGAAGGATGAATATCAATGCATGAACAAGGGAAAAAAAATCAATTTAGAAATTTTGGGACCAGGCCGCAAATCTTCTTCCCTACCCTCTTGCCTGATTTAAGAATCCAGCAAATCCAAAACCAGGGATGCACCTTTGGCTTTGGGCATTTATTGAATTATGAATGGATACAGGACTTGATAAAGTTCAAATGTAACCTTGAATTTCTATGGGCCAACAAAGCTGCATGCCTAACCAAGCTAAACTTGGGAAGTTTCATCCCAAAAAATCATTAAAAGAAAAGAGGCAAAAATATAGAATTACATGATGATCCTGAGCGTAAATGGAAAAGTTACCTGAGAATGAGCAGATGCATTATCATCATTCGGGGCTGACATGATTTTAGGAATAAGTTAGCAAACCAAATATGACACCTAATTATTGGAAAATCTTCACTTGGAGGCTATCTTGGTATGTCTCCACAAACTTCTTGTTACACCTAGATGATTGGACACAATGTTAACATAAAAAACAGATAATAAATTTTAAATTTTAAATTGAATTTACAAGAACATGAAGGGAGAAGAAAGAACACAGAATTTACAACTGATCAGCACAGTTGTACTAGCAGTCATGACTGAAAGATAGGATTCTAAAATCCCTTGCTATGTCTGTGCCTACTTTCATTATTATTTGCTGGATTAGGATTTGGGTAAAGGCCAAAAAGGATATAAAAGTAGTTTTTGTTTTATGGCAGATATTTGTTGAGAACTAAGAGGATTACCTAGTAAAGGCTGTAGAGTAACACAAAATATCATTACCTCCCACTTTACCATCACCAGAATTACTCTGAAAATGCTTCTCAATAGGATGACTAAAGCTCCTAGGTCTTCCCTCTCTTTTTCACTATAACCCAAAACTTGGACATTACACTAATTTTCCTGACGAAACAAGCTTCCTACTCACATTGATACCTTGATGCTTGTGTAGCATCAAGAGGGCCCAAGAACATCTCTATCACTGAGACCTAGGAATTTTGTTAGCATATATGAAGACAACATACCAACTGCAAATCATTCCATATTTACAGTCTGCTCACCTCTTGATCTAAGGCAATTCTGAACTCTCAGACAGCATCTTTATAGGTCCAAACTTCTAGATGATTGCAAGGTAAAAAAAAAAAGAGTGCATGAGATATGACACCAAAATATGATTCTCTAGAAAGTTTAGGCCATTAGACAGTAGGTCATGTGAATCCTTTTTCTGCATTTTGGATATGTTAGGAAATCCGTTTTGGTGCTACAGTGAAGATAGAAAAGGATAGGTGAGGTTGATATGCATTAAAAGATGAGAGAAAAGCCAGTTAATCAAACTATCAGAGAACTCATTTCCCTTAATGATGTTGAAAAGAATGTTCTGTCATAGGCCTTAGGAATGTCATATATCGAAGTTGAGATAGAAGTCAACATTTAATTTTCAGGTATAGGGTTTGGAGAAGTTTATTGGTTACCAGCAAGTCATTGGTATTATGACATGTGGAATGATTTCAGTCCCAAGAATGGGAGAGCACTCTATCCGGGAAGGGAAGATACTGAGTGCTTGATGACAGTAAAATAAAATGGTGTGGATAGGTCATATATATATAACTTGTTTGAATGATTGAAAAGGGTAGCCCATAATATTATAGTTGAAGACTGACATTATGTGCTTATATGAAGGTTGCACTGTTATGGTTGATAGCTGGAATTCTACAGCGTTGCTGCAAGCAACAAGATAGTCAATTAAATGAAGCAGTCCTCATGCCATCTGAGAATTATAACTAACTAAATTTCCACTAAGAAACCTGTAATAATTTCAAAGAAACTCTTCCAATCTTACATTACTCAGGCTGAGAGTTGATCTAAACCTATTACACTACATTGTTCATAGAAAAGTGCTTCAATTACTTTTGATAACCACATAGAAAACCTCAAACAAATCTCAAAACCCATTTTATTAACCCATCTACAAGACCATGAAAACCAACCCAAGTCATTATTATAACTAAAACTCAAATATAAATACAATTTCTACCCCTAAACGATCATTGAAACTTCAACATGAACCAAAAAGACCAAACCAACTACACAAACGAGACGAAAATAGAAACATAGACAAATCCAAACCCAGTCCCCAAAAGCCTGAGAAAACAATTCAAACTTTATTAAATATAAGGAAAGTAAAGGAAATCCATGAAATTTCTGCCATATATGTTCCAAACTCTGAAAACCCACATTATAAAAAACCGATCTTAGGTCAATAACAAACCAATCTACCAACGAATAGAATCAGTAGAAACCCTGAAAATCTTTACGAGCAAAAGTCAAGGCAAAAAAGGAGAATAACAAAAACTAATTGAAACCCGTCTCTAACTGCTTGATTGATTCAGTTTTAAGGAGGAAAGGACTCATAACAATACGTACAAGAAACACAGTTTTCTTCAAGTAATTCTAAACTCATAGACTATATTCTATCTCGGAACCACAAAAAGAGATTGCGCCTTACTTGATAGGCGCTCAGATAATTGTGACTGTAACAGAGAGCCCGGGCTCCATAAACCGCGTTTCAAGGGCCGAACTTTTACGCAAGAAGGAAAATTTCTAGAGAGAGAGAGAGAGAGATGGAGTTGAAGATCAGCGCAGAGAATCTGTCCAAGTCCAAAACCAACACAAGGGCTAGGCCCATGTAGAAAAAAAGAGGAATGAGTACACCACTGAATTCCATGATATATTTATGTACCCATTTAATTGTGCCACGTGGAGAATTATGTGGTAAATCTGATTGTTAAATTTTGAAGAATGGTCCACATAAGCAACTGATGAAAGTCCAGGCCCAAAATTTTTTTGAGGTAAAAAAGAATTTTGAAAGACAGTGTGGCCTTTGCTCAGCCATGAAGGGGCGAGGCCGTCATACCCAAATTATCGTGAAGTGGATGGAAGTTTGCAAACCTAAAGCTAAGGGTGGCTTTAGGCATTCGCAGGTTAAAAGATGCCACTATGGCAATGCTAACAAAACTAGTCTGGTATATCAAGAATGATAAGTCGATGACGGCTTCTTTCTTAAGAGGTATATTTCTTTCCTCGACAAGGTCTCTGAGAAAATCTAATGTTTGCTCTTCCATCTTACCTGGGATTAGGAAGATTGGGTTTTGTTGAATTGTACGAAAGATGGATTGTAGGGTTTTGGCTCTGAGATCTCCTCCTGGTTAGATCGGTGGTTTTTTGAGAAAACAATTATGGATTGGTCATGACCAGCCTCAACCCCTGGAAGCTAAAGTGGCTGATTTCTTTGACGATGGGTAATGGGATTTGCCTCAGGTTTATTCTCCAACCTGGCAAGAGATTTATTTAGAAATTCGTAAGTTTCCCATCCCTTCTATTCCTCAACCAAATAGAAGAATTTGGTTTCTCACACAATCTGGAAATTCTCGGTTTCCTCTGCATAGGAGGGAATTCGGTTGAGATTTGGGTGTATTCCTTGGCATAATACAATGTGGGCTAAGGGTATCTCCCATTAGGCCTCTTTTTTTGGTTGGCGAGTGGTGCATGGAAGGATTTCTACTGATTATAAGGTAATGGCTTGTTCGGTTTCAATTGCCTCTAGGTGCTCGCTCTGCCATGAGGAATCAGAATCTTTGGATTATATGTTTTGGCTTGTCGATTCTCTTCTATAGTCTGGTTGGAACTCCTTTGAGTTTTTGAGTCGAATTGGATGAGCTTCCCTTCCATCCAAGAACTTTACTCTTGGTGGAAAAGAAGTTCCTCTTCCCCCTTGAAGCAAATCTGGTCAACATCTCTTCTATTTAGTCTCCATCAGATTTGGCTGGAAAGGAACCATAGGAGGTATGACTCTAGTGGTAGACCCCTTGGCTTAGTGACAATAGCTATATTTTCTGACTTGCAGGGGTTCTCTTCTATTTCTCCAATTCTAGTCAAGAATAGGAAGGAGCTGCTGCTAGCATCCTCTCTTTGTCTTGTTAAAGCGAATCCCATACCGAAGAGGATCCAATAGTTGTATTGGGCTCGTCCGCAAGAGGAGTGTCTAAAAATCAACATAGATGGGTGTTCTTTAGGCAACCTGGGTTATGCAGGATCTGGGGGAGTCATTAGAAACCATGGAGGCGTTATATTGAGATGCTTTGCCTCATTTGTTGGTATATCTTCTAACTTTGATGCAGAATTTGCTCCCTTCTTTAAGCAATTCTGCCTTCTTTGAAGCAATTCCTATTGCCAAGGATACGAATTTGAATTGGATTGAAGTTGAAAGCGATTCGTTGGCTGTGGTGTGGTGCATTTTGAAAGGTACTATTCCATGGAATCATAGGCAATTGTGGTCTTTCTATTTAGATTTCCTGAATAGCATTCAATGGAGTATGAGTCACTATTTCTGTGAAGTCAATACAGTTGCTGATGGCCTTGCAAAACATGCTGCTGCTACTAGAACTTCTGCAGAATGCTCTGCTGCCCCAAGATTCTCAATTAATGATATAGAGTGTGGAAAAGCCAAGATTCCTGCTCTCGTGAATTGGTGTGCTTTTCTTTTGAAGTTTTACTTTTCTTTTTCTAGTTGTCTTGTTCCCCACTCTGTTGATGCAACGCCGAAGGTGGAGTTGGGATATAAGTTGGTTTTGTCTTGTCCAATTGGGCTCCTTTGTATTTTTTCTATTTTTTTCTTAATATATTCTTCGTTGATCTTAAGCAAAAGCAAAAACAAAAAAAACAAAAAAACAAAAACAAAAACAAAAAAATAAAAAACAAAAAACAAAAAACAAAACAAAACAAAACATTTCTAGGAAGCTAACCAAAATTATTAAAACACTAGCCCAAGCAAAGATTAAGTTGCTTCTCACTTCTTCGCAACCCTTCCTCCATTGTTGGAGCTTGGAAGAAACATTGCCTCTCTCTCTCTCTCTCTCTCTCTCTCTCAAAAGATAGATTTGCCCTTTGGGTGGGTCCCATTTCTCAATCTCCAATTAGAGGAAGAGGGAATAGTCTTGGAGGGTTCCACAATTCTCCTTCAATCTATAAATAGCTGAATCATTTCCATCTGAAATATCTTGAGCATTTGTCTCCTCTTGTCAGACTTAGTATTTCCTCATATTGCAATGCTCTTAATGGAGAATATACATTCCACAAATCCTTGTTGTTCATGGGTGTGGGGACAAGAAATACGATGGGAGATGCCAAGAGGGGTAAAAAATGAGGGGAGAGAGCGATACTCACCACCCCAATCAGTTTGCACGGTTTTAATTTTTTGTGAAAATTGTCATTCAACTAAGGCCTGAAACCAAAGAAATGTTTGAAAAACATCTGATTTTTGCGCAATAGGGAAGAACCAAATAAAATTCGTATTGTCATCAACAAAAATTACAAAGTAATGAAAACCATTGACAGATACGGTATTAGATGATCCCCATACATCACTATGAATAAGATCAAGAAGATATAAACTACAACTATGTATTTCTTTTAAAGATCAACGATTAGCCTTCCCTAACTGACAAGCTGGACAAACGGACTGTAATCATGTGGATTGACACGGCATATTATTGATACGTAACATAAAATGTAAAAGATTCTCACGAGGGTGATCGAGGCAGTGATGCCAACCATTGATGGAAGTGCGTTCAACAACACAAACTCCAAGAAAGGAAGGAGAGGAGGAAGACATAGTATATAGCCTGCCATTACTCTGTCCGGATAGAAGAATTACTTTGGAAACCTGGTCTTTGACAAGAAAGTGAGACGGGTGAAACTCAAAATAAACATTATTATCATTGGTTTTTGAACAGACAAGAAAGGCTTAGTAATAGTAAGAACATGAAGAACATAATTTAAATAAAAGGTACGAGAAGAAGAATGAGAGGAAAGAGATGAAGAACCAGTATGAGAAATTCGGAGACCCTTACGGTTACCGACATGGAGCTGGTCTGAACCATTATAGTTGTCATAAGAGGAGAGGGATTGGATATCAGGGGTGACATGGTGGGTTGCGCCTGTGTCGGGGTACCATGTGAGGGTAGAGGATGGAGGGTATGGGGGGTTGGGAGAAGGCCAGAGGTTCTATAGGGAGCGGTTGGTTAGTGGTTATATGAATTGTAGGGGTGTTGGGGATAGGATGATTGGGCCTGGGTTTGAGGGCAGCAATAGCAAGTCGAGGCTGTGTGGTTTGTCCGATGACAGATAATGCAGAAGAGCCACCACGACCCCCATGACCACCATGCCCCTCACGACCTCGACTAGAGCTGCAGCCAGAGGAGGAGGAGGGATTAGGGACATCGGATTGGGCGGCATTGGCTGAGCCTGGTGTAGCAATGGCTAAGATATCGGTTAACTTAATCTTCTAAAAGGAGCGCATACTCTCGTGGCTGAGAAGTAGTCCGCGGAGTTCAATATATGAAGGAGGTTCCAAATGGGTCAGGATAGAGAGAACAATATCTTGAAGATCAGTGCAGAGAGATCAGAGCGCATAGATGTTGAAGTCACTAGGTTAGAGCAGTTTTATTGCAACAACCAACTTATTAGAAAGCAACTTGGCACGTTGAAGATAGGAGGCAACCAATTCATTAGGTTTTTATTGAAGATTCTAGAGACTCATGTTTAAGGGCATCAATTTGGTGGAAGAAGTAGAACAAAAGGCACCCTGTATCGCGGTCCAGATCTCATGGCTGGAGTCCTTGTCGAGTACAAGGGGAAGTACATCTTCAGAGAACACAGAGATGAGCATGCTGGTAATGGCAGCATCTTGTTGGTGTCAGGTCACAACCACAGTTGCATCAGAAGGACAGCAATAGGAGCCATCAACAAAGGAGTAGAGGTTTTGGCCTTTGAGGAAGGCCACCAGTTGTTTATGCCATAGAAGATAATTGGTGTCAATTTTAGAGACAAATAATGGTGAGAACAAGGGGTAGGTGTAAGATTGCAAACGGTGGAAGAAGGAGCAATAGAGCTAACCGTAGTGATAGGGGAGGAATCCACCGTGGGAGGGTCTTGCGCCATAAGGAAAACACATGGGAGAGGGGAGAGGGGAGAGGGAAGAGGGGAGATCGACTAGGGTATAGAGGCTTTAGTCGTGTAGCTTTGATACCATGTTAGACTTTTTATTTCATTAAATTGCAATTGTAATGACCCATAGTGATTTGTATATTTTTAATATTATTTTAGTATGTCTTATAGGTGGGTCTTAGTGAGGCAGTGTACTGACCTAGCTAATGGGTCCAGTTTGGTACCTAGACCGAACTGTGAGTAGTGGTTCAGGTATTGAAAATTTAAATGGTTCAATTATGTAAGGATGGTTCAGTTTTATATGGTTCAAGTGTTTTGGTTTAACCATATTATAATGTTAAATTAGATCTTATGTTGGTTTGGGTTCATTAATGGCCCAACCAAACCATAATTCAACTATGATTAATATTTATCTATTAGGTAATTCAGATAATGGGATTATTTGGGTGGCAGCCCATGATTGGGTTAAATGGCAAAACCTAGGCTTGCCACCTAAGTACATGGCATGTGAAAGGTAGTTTGTATTACTACTACATAATGGCATATGGGTTAAAAAAAAAAATGAAAAGGTAAAACAAAAAGAAGAAAATCACTTTTCTTTGTTACATCTTAGTTTTTTTTAGCAAGAGGAAAAGAGAGAGAACGATAGGGAGGAAGAGAGAAATGAGAGAGGAAATGGGAAGAATGCTACTGAAATTGAAAATTTGAACGGGAACTGAAGATTTAAGAAGATGCATGCAAAGAGTTTTGAAGAAGGTGTAAGGGCAAACAAGGAATTCAGCAAGGTAGGAATTTTTCTTATTTTTCTCTACTTATTCTAGGTATGCTTGAGGTTTAGAAACTAATTGATGTTATAATATCAATTTTCATGAAGGATTGTATTTGCTACCACCAGAGTTAGCATTAGAAGAGGGATTCTTAGAGATTAAAAAAAAAAAAAAAGGATATTTCTTAATTCAAGTTCAGTTTGGGAGAGAAGGGGTTTTCTTCAAAATTGGCCAAGGTGAGTGATTGATGAATTTCAAGTTTAAATTTAATATATGCATGATATATATGATTCAATTGAACCTTCATTTTAGGAATTTTATCAGGTAAGTGATATTCAGATGTTATGCATGATGTGCAATAAAGAATAGAAGGGAGATTATGGCAACCTAGAAAATTCTGTGCAGAATAGCAATTTTAACTCAATTTTGAGGCACCTTGTGATTAAAATTTGAGGATGCAATAAACACGAAAAAGGAAGGTCTATCAGTCATCTAAATACAGGAAAACAAATCACCCCATTTGGAGTTGTAACGAAGGAGATATGATAATTTTGTAAACAGCTTTTCAGGGCTGGTCGTTATTAGGTTGAAATGTCCTGTTTGGGCTAGAATATTATGAGTTTTTTTCTACCTTTATGCCTAATATTGTAGGTCATTTTGGGCTTATTCTAGAGTTATCTTAAATGCAAGATATGTCTATTTTGATGTGACTAGCACCCAGACCATCCCTATGTTTTTTTTTTTTTTTTTCTATAAGCCTAAGAAAAGAAAGAAAGATGTTATTAGAGAGGTTAAGGTGAGTAGAACTTCATCATGTTTTATGGAGAATACCTATTCCTACATGATGATGCTATGTATGAAAAAGTATCGATTGATATAAGAATAATTGAATGCCTACAATGTGCTTCTTTTTGTTATAAATGATTCATTGTATTTTAATTACAGAAACTTAAGAGCATGTTATTTGCTTTTGCACAAAAAACATGCTTACATTTATGATGCAACAACGAATGAGAATTTTATTAGACAATGATCTAAGAACCAAAAGGAAAAAATAATTCAAATGTGAATTAAGACACAAGTTCATGTAAGAAAGAAAGAGTACGAATCAAATGGTAATATATTGAGTCTGGCGGAGAGGGGAAACCCAAAAGACGAGTAACTAGCAAGAAACATAGAAAATGTCCCAAAAGGCGAGTAACTGGACCATTGTCATGGCGTGAAGGACCGGGCCCCATAAGAGTTAAGAATGGGAATGCAAAAGATGATTAGTTTAACTAGATATTTCAAACTAATTCAAAGATAAGAGGAAAATTTTCATATTCTAGCATATATGTGTAAGAATTGTAAGTTTTATTTTATTAGTTTCTAGGTTCGGACATGGACATCTTAGTACCTTGATTTTTATGTTGCATTCAATTGTGATACAAATATTGTATGTAATATGGCCATGACTGGAAATTCTATTCATTGGGCTTTAGCTTATTATGCTTTATTGGATTGTTTATAGCAGGATCAGAGGCCCCAGTAAGAGATAAGAGCAAGGGGATAGTTATCCCTGAGAAGAATTGAGGGACTGAAAAGAAGTGAAACTTCTTATTTTTTTTGTGTGTATTAGTGGTAAGGATGGTTATGTATATCTATGGTCAATCATTTTGTTATGGTTTGCACATGTCCAGAGTTTTATAAGGCCAACATGGTTTCACAATATATACACATGATCCAACTTTATATAATATTGTATTTAAAGCATTTTGAGGAGATCATGGACTGTGGAAATTTTAGTTACCGTGGGAGAAGTTCCGTTGCTAGATATCGAGATTGATGATATTCAGGCTTTGCTTTGTTCTTTGTTATTTTTTTTTTTTTTTTTTTTTTTTTTTTTTTTTTTTTTTTTTTTTTTTTAATTTGAGAACTTAATAGGATTAGCTTTCCTCTTTTCCCTGCACGATCCCCACCAAGTCTGGTGCTATGGGTCCCTCTGGACCTAGGCGTAGGGGGTCATGACAACAATGCTCTCAATGGAAAGTATATATAGAGTACAGAAGTATGCCCTAGTTGATCCACACAAACTAGGAAAGATAGGATTACAATTGAATTAGGATTCCACATGTGATAACGATTCCTATCTTAGAAGTTATGGATCTGCTAGAGTCCTAAAGGAGGCACACCGGAATATATAGTTTCCAAGTATAGAAAGACTTCTATCTTGGCTAATACCTCTATGGGAGCCTTTGTTGATAGTTCCAGAACTGTAAAACTGAATCATTTGTCTCCTCTGTAGAGAGCCTTTGTTGATAGTTATAGTGTTGAATTAACCATAAAAAATTTCTTCAAACCAACACTCCCCCAATTCAAATTGAAAACTTGTAGTTTACCAACTCCCCCTCTCTCTTAAAGGCTTTAATATATTTTTATCTTTTCACCAAAAAATATATATATATATATATATATATTTTATCTGTTTTTAACATGTAATATGTTTGGCAAACTATACCTGATAAATTTTTAAACGAATCATGGGAGAGAGGTGCCAAGGAGGGGTAGCCATACTGAGACTCGGTATAACCAACCAAAAACATGGTCTGTAACCATAGAAGGTTTCAGTTTCCAAGGTGAATGTTGAAAGGACTATGTTGAAGACCATGATCTTTCTTTCCTTTGGAGATGTACTACTATTTGAGCATGAAGGCGGTGATTTTATCTTCAAAGGTCTAGTGTTCGATCACAACCCTTGTAAGAAAGGTCTTGAGCATTTTGATGTTAACATCAACGATCCGATAGGGGAGGAGGAGGAAGAAGACTGGGAGTAAGGCTGCGTTTGGTAGTCATCTGAAAAAACGTTTTTGGCATTTTTTTCATTTTACGGGAACAAGAAAACTGAATCTTTCATTTGGTGTCCACGATTCATTTTTCTATTTTTTTCGAAATGAACTGGGTAAAAAAAAAATCCAGAAACAAGACGTGTTGGGACATGATAACCATGTTCCAACATTTGAGTTTCGTTTCAAAATGGAATTTTGATAGAGAAAAAGGAAATTTCTGATTTTGACGCGTTTCTAGAATAAAATGACTACCAAACGCAGCCTAAGTTTCCCTTTGTTAATTTTTTGTTTTTATGCTTTCTTAAGCTGCATTTGGTAGTCATCCAAACATATACACCCAAACGTTTCTCACCTTTTTTTGTTCTATAGGAACAAAAAACAGAATAAAACGTTTGATATCAACTTGGTGTTTTTTTTTTTTTTTTTTTTTCTGACAAAAAGGGGGGAAAAACATTAGAAACGCCAAATGATGGAACGGCGAAACCTTGTTCTGTCATTTCAGTTTTGTTTTAAATACAAAAAAGAGTGAACAGCTAGGGTAATCGCTCCTGAAACATGTTCACCAAACACCATTTTTTTGTTTTAAAACGGCATTTTTACAGAAACTGAAAATTCTATTTTTCACACAAAACGTCGTTTCTAGAACTGATTAACTACCAAACGCAGCCTCAGTCTCGTTTTCCTTGTTTGGTTTTAAAATTGAATAAAGAGATATAAAAAAAGAAAATTGAATAAAACGACTATGAAACGAAAAAACTGATTTAATAAATATCCTAATCAATCAAACCAATTGCGAACCATATCATAAAAAATAAATCAAAACTGAATTGATAATAAACCATATAATCCGAATCAATTACAAACTATTAATAGTCTACTTTCATTTAAAAACTTAAAATTCATTTAGTAATAAGTTCAATTTTGATTTTTATCAAATATAAGTTAAATCGAACCAAACCAAACCATTTAAACCAAAACCTAATCATTTAACTAACTAATTTACACTTCTCTTGTGTCGAAGTCAAGCTTCCCCGAAATCTAAACCAAACCAAGGTGGAGCCACACCAAACATACACACTCAAATAAAAAGCATTACCGATTGACCTGGCATGCAAGAGATGCAGAGCTCCTTGTGAAACAGTGGACCACTTGCTTCTTGAGTGTCCTTATGCCAAAGCAGTTTGGTTTGAGAGTTCCTTCTCCTACTCCCCACCAAGTGATCAAGTTCCATGTTTAATGGAGTGGCTGAACAACTGGGAGATTCTACTATGCCAAGATAAGAAAATGGCAATAGAGTCCCTCTCTCGAGCTTCATTCATCTACTGGTATCTTTGGCTTGCTAAGAATGATTTGCTCTTTCAATCCAAGAATTGGAATCTTCAAGAGGTGATTAGTGTTGCTGACAGAGCATATATGGAGTTCCATTCGGCAACTACTGCTCCAACCACTGTTAGCAAAATCTTAAAGATATGGGAAAAAATTACAAACGGCAAGCATTTCTGTTCTAAACACGTTTGAATATGTTCTCATTTTTTTGGCATTTTTTAAGACTTGACTTGTTGAATCTAATGTCTACTTAATTGACCCCCAAACTCTGATTAACCTGATTCTTTCACCAATTTGAATCTAACTCAATGGCCTATATTTCTCCTAATATCACCTTCAACTCAATATCAATGCGTGGACCTTGAAATTGAACTACAAACTGATGTATTTGATGAAAAGTGTTTCTAAAGTGATGATTCCCAACTTAAACTGAACATACATCACTCCGAGAGTGTGTTGACTATATTGACAACAATGAATAACATCAAAGCTAAGCCACATCGTTCAATAAGACTTTAAATATGTGGTGTATGAATTTAGAATTGGTATTACATGATATTCAATTATATCTCTTAGAACTTGCAATGAGGCATGGGATACATATGCATTAATGTTAGATATTGTAGTTGTTTTCAACATTAGATGCAGGTATTCATATAATAATTCCTTAATTTATATGAGTATACTATCGTTTTATTAGTCATGTTTGTTTGAAATCTATACATTTAAAATCCATACTGTCCGTTTTCCATTTTTTACCATTAATTTTTTTTTTTTACTATTTATTTGACCGTACTGTCAAAATTTTTTATTGTTTACAACTCATACCATTTGTTTCC
>NW_024868639.1:41446-49381 GCF_013358625.1 Macadamia integrifolia | reverse complement strand
CTAACAAGTCAACTTTTTTTTTTTTCTTTCTCTGAAAAAAGGTCTATTCATTCACACATGACCAAAGCAAGGCATCTTAATTACATAACATAGAAACCAAGGAGTGGAAAAATACCAAGTTGTCCTGCATGTGACGAACATAGCTTTCAGAACTAGGGATCTAGCGACCCTATTTATCTCCCTAGGTATATAGTGAAAAGAAACAGATTGGAAATGTGGGGTTAGTTACTTAATATCTTAAATAATTCTGGAGACTTCAGTTGGAGAATTAGTGTTGTCCAAGTTGACAAGGTCCACAATGATACCCTCTAATTTGCTTGAGATAAAGTAGCATTGAGAGCTTGAGCGCAGAGGATAAAGAGAGTCGGAGAAAGGGGATCGATCGCCTTGACGTATGCCCCAAGAGGGGGAGATATCACCTCAAACTAAACCATTGATCAACAAGCTATATGAGACCTAGGAGATACATGACATAATCAACCTAACCCATTTGCTATAAAAACCAAATCAGAGGAGCACTCTTTCAATGAAAGTCCATTCAAAGCGATCATACACCTTCTCAAAGCAATTAATTAGCTTCTTTTTCCCTTTCTTCTTATGGGTAATGAAGTGAAAAGCCTCATGGGCAGTGATGATATTGTCCGCTATAAGACGATCCAGAACAAAAGCAGACTAAGCCAAGGAAATGATAGAGTTGAGCATTGATTTCAGTCTTGTAACCATAATTTTTGTAGCGATCTAGACAACCACATTGCATAAACTAATGGGGCGGAAATGATCCATTATCTCAAGTTGATGGGGTTGGGGATCAAGCAACCTAATGTAGCATTCAAAGCCCGGTAGTAGTTTGGTATTGAAGGTTGCTAGGCTTGACTTTGTCCCTCACATAAAATTGAGATAAAGCTTAAAAGATATTTAAAAAAATGAAATATATACAACCCTCAAATTTCTCAGAAAATTGAGATAAAGCTTATAAGTTTAAGTAGAGAAGGTAGCTAAGCTTAAAACATCAACCCTCATATTTCTCTGGAAAAAAAAAAAAAAAATGAAATGTATACAATATTACATATTCTGTTATAAAACCTAAGAGAAAACCATAAATGAAATTCCATGCAATGTTGTGCTAACACGTGTGTTGTAGTTTTTCAGCTAGCCTCCGTGTTTTGAAAGCCTATGTTTGCTTACTTAAGAGTAGCGAGCTCTGCTTTAAGCAGCAAGCCAGAGTAGCACACTAGCCTATCACGTCTTGCATTTGTTTTATTACTTCATGTAGCATTCAAGCCGAATAACTCTATGAAATTACATCAATACTTTCATATCTTAAGGGTATTGTAAGAGACTTCTCTATTTTTCCCCCTAAAGAGATCTTTAAAATTAACACTACTTAGCTTTCAATTCGCCTCTGACCATCTGATGAAATGTGAATGACTCATTCTCCTCTCTTTGAAACTAGTTTCGGGACCTCAGAAATTGTCACATGTAGAAACCAATAGGGCTTTTGAGTTGCCATTGAGGATTGGGCCTAGTTGCTTTGGACCCTTGGGTTTGAAGTTAGGATTAGGGATGGGCTTTGATAATAGGCCTAGGTCTTTATTTTATTTTATTTTTTGACTACAGGGCCTAGAATGCTTGTATCATACTTATAGTTACATTCCTATCCTTAATTAGGTGGTAAATGGTGACATGTAGATCCACTTAACCCTCATCCTCTCCATTTAACCAAATGGAATAAAACCTATGCCTCACCCACCTACTAAACCAAATAAATCTTCATCCTTAACCTCAAAAAGAGAGTTGAGTAAGGTTTGTAAACAGGTTAAATTTGCAGCCTATTAATTTTTGTATATACATACTAGTGATCAATCTCCTCCAAAATTGGTTTAGTAAAACATTCCTGCTACCTTCTATCTTTTATTGAACTAACCGTATCTAGATGTGTTTCTAGTTTAGTGGTGACAGCTAGTCAGGGGAGGTCTAGCGTAAGTCGAAGGAGAGGTTTGTGTCTTCACCTTCCTATCTTAATAGTAGTAGGTAAGTAATAGTAATGTAGTAATAAGTGAGGCCCTTGTGGTCCTTGTCTCGCCCATTGTGGGGTCCTTTAACTGGCCCCTTTTGATCATTTTCATGCCTTCTTGTGGGTCTCACACCAAAAATTAAAATAAAATGATAATTGTATGTGAAAGATTTATGATTTTTATTTTAATTCCATTACAATAAAATGAGATTAAAAACATAAAGCAGAAAATTCTGCTTCACCATTTGAGGGAAAGAATCTTCCATACATAGTCAGAGTTGGAGTTCCAAGCAGGAATCATATGAAGTGGATACATGATAAGCCTATGAAAAAAAATAAAAAATAAATAAATAAATAAATAAAAATCTAAAATATGAGAAGAAAGGACATTTAGATATAATATCTAGAATCAAATTAGCCTATCCACATGAAAATCATAATATAGTCTTTTTTTTTCTTTTTTCTTACTGGGAATCTAGTCTAATTTGTGTAGCGACAATTATTGCTTTGGCTCCTTGGTTTCAAGGGAAGAATAGGAAGGGAAATGAAATTAAATGGAAGCTTTTGTAATCATAACCTATTTTATTATATAAATAATCATAAATATTATAATATACTTAATTATTACGAGTAATAATATTTTGCAATAAAATAACTTGAATTTTAAGAAGTATAAAAGGAAAAAGCTTCTATTTGAAAATTTTTATTATCATATTTAGTAAGAATTTAAGGTGCTTTTACAAACTCATGATTAGAAAATTTTTCTTTTTTTTTTTTAATTGATTTCATTTCCCTTCCTCCCTTTCCTACATTTCCCATCCCTTTTCTCACAACCAAACGAAGCGCCCAATCGTAACCAAAATTTCAACTTCTTTTAATGTTTTAGGACATATGCTTTCCCCTCTTCTAAACAGAGCAAGATTTTGTTAGACTTCAATATATGAAAACCAAAAGTACCTCCCAAACTATTTTTAAAACTTCCATTTGATAAGATGATGAAATGAAGACTAATCTTGGGAGTAAAAAAATTGTAAATATTTTTACCTGGAAAACTTCCAAAATCTGTTTCATCATCTTGAAGTAGAAACTTCCTATAAACTTCACCAAAAAAAAACCCCATAATCTAAAGGAATATTCTTAGTGTAACCAGGCACAGTTACTAGGTGGTTATGGATCGAATAAGAAAGAGAAATTATGTATATAATGTTATTGAACACTAAATCATGATGTCTAATATCATTTATATCTAGATGTATGAAAGAGGGCAATTCTGTGCAAATATAAAACAAATGAATCCAAAATCAATACCAGATTCAAGTAAAAAAAAATTATAATGCTCCCCTCTTAAACTTGGACTCAAATCCTTTACTGCTGACAGTGAGTGATAGTGAAGATCCAATGGCTGGGAGGGCCCTGACATGCACCCTAACCGCCTGATGCTCACTATCATTTACTACCTCCCCACAGAGAATTTTTGTGCCTCTTAAACACAACCAATACCTAGAGAGTTGTCCCTTCCACCTCTCCCCTACCATAATTAATGAGTATTATGAAAATATTGGACCTAAATAGATACACATTTACTTGCATATGTATTAATATTATATATGATCTATGTATGATTAATTTCCTAGGGTTCAAGATAATATCATAGAGAAGTCATAGACAGCCCACCATCCCCTTGTATCTGTCATTGTGTATCAGATGAATGTGCTTCCCACCTCACTTGCTGCTTTTGAGGGTAGGTAGGCTGGCAGATAATGCAAATTTCCCGCTAATCTTTGGCTGTTGGAGTACCCAACTTGATGCAACAAACATATACTAATGGCCTTGTTTCCTTAGAAGTGAAGAGCTCTTCATGGTTGGCCAGAACCATCACCATTTACCTGAATCTTCCCATTGCAATGAATAGGGTTATACTTGCCCAACTATTTGGGCATGGTTTTTTCCTTCTTTTTTTTTTTTTTTTTTTTTTTTCTTTTTCAAAATCTGGATTTTTAAGGTTTGGATGATAACTTGGGGCTTTCATGAGGCTCCCAGTATAGCTACTTCATTATTTCTTGGTTCTAGTTTTCCTAGCAAGATCATGTGTGTCCTATACCAATAATCTCTCCTATTTTAACAGTTTAACATAGCTAAATTGTTTTTAAAATGTATGAGTTTATAATAACTCTCTAATTACATGGTTAGATTTCTTGTATTTTTTTTTCTATGACGAGCCACTTTGGCTAGATTTCTTGTATGGTGTTTCCCAAAACATACAAGACGATGAATGCAGCAGGCACACTCCCAGGCAATCTCCTTATTCCCTTTAAATTATTTTGAAAACCATTTTTGACAAAAAAAAAAAAAAAAAAAAAAATTAAAAGAAGGTTACAACTGGGACACCCAAAAATATGACAAGTGCATCGGACCTTCCTGAGAGATCGGTGAAGTGTTTCCATAAAAAATAAGGTAAGTACTAAAGGATTTAGGAGATCGGTGAAGGCATACAAACTTTAGCTCCAAACCATTGCCTAGGGGAAGGTTGTTGAGCTAGTTGATTACATATACTCTCCTTAACATGACACAACGCATTTTAAAGTTTTAAGCCCATAGGTCAAAGAAGACAATATTGTACCAAGATTAATGAGACTGTGGCATTATAACAACTAGAGCATTCACCATTTTGGTGACAACATAAAGAATCTATAAAATAACAAGGAGACGACGGAGCATCGGTATAGGACACACAAGCATGAAACTAGCTAAAATAGAGCCTTTATCAAATGATAGGGTTTATACGACAGTGATTAAAAAGTAAGGTGACCTTTTTCTTTTTCATCAACCTTAATTAAAATATGATTTTTGCATTATTAAAATTTATAATGACAAAGAAATATCAAATAATGATGAAAATGGTAATTAATCTATTTAGATATGAAAATGCTTATAGCCGGATCAACAATTATCAATCAGGCAGGCATGGTGGCTGTGACTTACGAGACTATTAGTCAACCAAGGCGTGTGGACTAAGAATTCTTGTATGTGGAAAATAAACAGTACTTAGGGTCTATTCCACGCATAAGTTAGGTTTCTAACTTCTAATAATGATGTTAAAAAAAAAATTGATGATTTTGCATGAAGCAAATTAATTAATTAGTTTTTTTTTTTTTCTGAAATGAATTAACTAATTAGTTTACAAACAAGAATTTTTTCGCCAGAGTGATCCGTTTTCCCCTATTCTATTTATTATTGTTGAAGAGGTATTGTGTCGTGGTCTCCATTCTCGTAAGATGGAGAAAAAGCTTCGATCCTTGCCTGGCCCTAGGAATATTTCCAATCCTTTGTATTTTCTTTATGCTGATGATATTTTTATCTTGATTAATGCAAATTTAAGCGGGGTGAAACATCTGAAGAAATTTTTGGACAAGTATCAAGGCCACTCTGGTCAAATTATTAGTTTAGAGAAGAGCAAGCTCTTCCTGGGCAAGATTCCTGTTCTAAGGAAGCGTCACATCAAAGAGATTATCGGAATACCTGAATGTAAATTCCCAACTCGGTATTTGGGAGTTGAAATTTTTAAAGGTAGAGTGAAGAGTGATGTGATTTTGCCGCTTGTTGACAAATTCAAAGTGCGCTTGGCCGGTTAAAAAAGGAGATGTTTGTCTATGGCGGGAAGGGTTAAGTTGGTTAAAACTGTGATGTGCATCATACCCATTCATAATTTTGTAGTGTGTTTATGGCCAGTGACTTCCATTTCTCTTATGAAAAAATGATTAGGAACTTCAAATGGAGTGGGGAAACGGAGTCTTCTAGAGCTATCACTGTGAAGTGGATGGATGTCTGTAGACCTAAAGCGGAGGGTGGCTTGGGCATTCTCAGATTGAAAGATATCAATATGGTAATGCTTGCAAAGTTAGCTTGGTATATCAAGAATGATAAGTCGATAGTGGTTTCCTTCTTGAGAGGAAGGCTCCTTTCTTCATCAGGTACCCCTAAAAAGTCCTATGTCAGTTCTTCCATTTTTCCTGGGATTAGGAAAATTTGGAGCTTTGTTGAAACGCAAGAACAATGGGTTCTTGGTACTGGCTCAGAAATTTCCTTTTGGTCGGATAGGTGGCTTTCAGAGAAAAAAATTATGGAGTCCATCGGCCTCATTCAGCTCCAGCCCCTTGATGCTAAAGTGGTAAATTTCATTTTTTAGGGCAAATGGGAGCTGCCTCAGGTTCATTCTCCAGCCCTGCAAGAGATCTGTTCAAATATCAGGAAGTTTCTCATCCCTTCTATTCCTCAACCGGATAAAAGAATTTGGTCCTTCACTCATTCAGGAAATTTCTCAGTTTGGTCTGCATGGGAGGGGATTCGATTGAGAGCGATGCATGCCCCATGGCATAATTTTATTTGGGCTAAGTGTCTTTCCCCTCGTGCTTCTCTGTTTGGTTGGCGTGTGATGCATGGAAGAATTCCATCTGATGAAAAAGTGATGGCTTGTGCTGTTTCAATGGCTTCTAGATGCTTGTTATGTCATGAAGAACCGGAATCTATGGACCATATATTTTTATCTTGTCGTTTTTCAATAATGGTATGGTTTGATCTCCTTCAGGTATTTGAGCTGAATTGGTTGGGTTTTTCCTCCATGAAAGAATTGTTTTCTTGGTGGAAAATAAAGTCTCTCTCTTCTCCTTTGAAGCAAATCTGGTCTGCCTCTCTCATATTTGGCCTCCATCAGATTTGACTAAAATGGAACCGTAAAAGATATGACTCTAGTGATAGGCCTCCTGGCTTAGTGACAAGAGCGATTTTTTCTGACTTGCAAGGGTTTGCCTATATTTCTCCAGTGTTGTTAAGAATATAAAGGAGTTGCAGTTAACATCCTCCATCTGCCTTACTAGAGTGAGCCCAAACATGAGAGAATTCAAGAATTGTTTTGGGCGCGTCCTCGAGGGGGGTGTTTCAAAATAAACATTGACGGATGCTTATTAGGCAACCCGGGCTACACAGGTGCTGGGGGAATAATTCGAAACCATAGGTGTTATACTGTGAGATGCTTTGCCTCCTTTGTTGGTATTGTTTCTAACTTTGATGTAGAATTCGCTGCCTTCTTTGAGACAATACGAATTGCCAAGTATCTGAATTTGAATTGGATTGAGATCGAAGGCAATTCGCAAGCTGTTGTATGGTGTATTGTGAAATGTTTAATTCCATGGAATCAAAGGCAAGTGTGGTTTTCTTATTTGGAATTTTTAAATAGCATCCAATGGAGTATGACTCACTGCTACTAGAAAGTCAATGTAGTTGCAGATGGCCTTGCGAAACATGCTGCCGCGACTAGATCCTCTGCAGAATGGGACTCTGTTCCTAGATTTTCTACAAATGATATTGAGTGGGACGCAATGAAAAAACCTAGGTTCCGGTTCTCGTGAATATTATGCTTCTTTTGAGGATGTAGTTTCATTTATTTAGACTTAATTCCCTCTCTGCTGATGGCCATGCCGAAGGTGGAGTTGGGACTTAAGTTTGTTCAGATTTGTCTATTTGGATGTCTTTGTATTATTCTCATTCTTTTTTAATATATTCTTTGCTGACCTTAAGCAAAAAAAAAAAAAGAATTTTTACTTTCTGAGTTTTGAAGTTTCATTATATATGGTTTTAAAAATTGGATTGGGTTAATACCAATCAAGACAGATCTCGAGTCTACCGATACAATACCAATCCCCTGATACAACAGTCCAAAGGTGAAAAAGTAATAAAATTTTATTTAAAATAAATTTATCCTGTTCAAGTCAATATCAAATTAGTATCAATCAAGACCATGAGATAGATTACCAAACTTTGAGTGTCACAAGCACAACAGTATCACTGAAGCTATTTTTAGAGATATTGAATATAAATGCCCCAATGGGTCTTCCAAGGATTATTGGTTTTGTTGTATTACAATG
>NW_024868639.1:21022-40207 GCF_013358625.1 Macadamia integrifolia | reverse complement strand
ATCGAAACTGGCCTGATAAGAGGAGGTTCAGTTCTGGTTTGGTTTTGGTTTCTTATTGGGCTATGACCGGTTTGTTATCAGGCTCGGTCCGATTTAGTCCAGTTTCGGTTTGCCATAAATATCTAAAAAGCTATGGGAAAAAACATGGCTTTTCTTGTTTTGAAATGACTCGATCTATGCGATTGTGGGGTCAGCAAAAGCCCACGAGACTAGTCAGGTCAAAGGCTTGGATACCCGTCGTTAGCAAAAAAAAAAAAAAAATCTGTTAGTCTAGTGTAGGCAACATCAGCATACAGGCCCGATAGAAGAATACACAGGAGCATCTTCAATGCACGACGGAGGGCAATGTGGCCTTTTAGCATTCACCTATACCTGGGCATAGGCAATACTACATTGGTTGATAAGGGTGTCAATTGGTTCGGTTTTGGTTCGGTCCCAAATGATAATAAGGTGGACCATAACCGAACCAAGAACCAACTTGGTTCCGTATTTAGATACTCAAACCAATTCAATTTGGCTCGGTTCAGTTTCTGTTCCAATTCGGTTCTGATATGCAATTTAAATTCAGTTTTATACCTCGATTTTAATTCGGTTATGAAAATGGTTCCACTTTTGAACCATGACTGTGATGGACCAAATGTCATAATGGGCTCAAATTATGGGCTTATAACCATTGTTACCTTCAAAATTATCTTTACTTGTAAATAGGTGATAATAAATTGCAAAAAACACTTACCATATTAAAAAATAAAAATAAAAAAAAATAATAATAAAATAGAGCTTGCAAAAAACACTCTTGAATGATAAGAATAATTCAGTTCAATTTTGGTTTGAACCATCAGTTCTGACACCCTAAACCAAAACCAAGCCGAACCAAATAGCATACTCACATATTCAAACCAAATTTGAACTGAATAAATTTGATTTGATTTTGATCTGGTTAATTCGGCTATATTTTGGTTTCGATATTCGGTTTTGGTTTGAAATTAACACCCTTATTGGCAGAGTTCTTTCTTTCATATTATTATTATTGATTGGGTGCATGGTGCGGAATCTAAATCAATACAAAATACAAGGATAAGTATTCTCTCTATGATGAGTATGATTAGTTTCCTTTTGTATAGAACATGGACAACCAAAGGTCCCCCCACAAGACCTCCCATGTTCTTTAGAGAAAAGCAAACATGACCCACAATAACCGGCAAAAATCAAGATTTGAAAACTCCTTGTGTAGGATCTTTTCTTCAACACCAAATCTCAATTAATCCATCTTCCGGTCCCAAAGGAGGGACCATCCAGTTAGAGGTGTCTTTAGCCACAGTAGCTTTCTTTCTTGACTTATGATAATCAATAAAATAATACCCAATAATTAAGGGACGAATCATTTTATGCAGTAGTGCAGCTTTCATTCTCATTGTTGGTGAGTTCCAACTTCTAACCGGTCGGATCCTGGGCATAGGCATGAAGTCTAGTTGGGTAATTTGTTTGAGGTAGTTGGAACCTGGTTAGAGATGTAAATAGGTTGAATACGAATTAGATGTGATAACATCCAGATATTCTATGATCAAATATGGATTCTCTAGAACTTGTCAAATCTTCAAGAACCTTCAAAATCATTAGTTAATTTTATATTATTAATTAGAGTTATATTCGAATTGGATTAGATTATGCTTCGGACTATCTAAATTCAGATCCGAATATCCTCTGACCAAATACCAATACAAGTGCGAATCAGAATCAAATTTTTGACTATTCATTTACATCGTTATTGATAGGGATAAATCGATGGTCAAAATCTGAATTCGAATTCACATTCATATTCATTTAGGGGTATCCATATTCGGTTAAAGAGTATCCGAAATAAAATCTGAATTATGTAAAAAATAATTATCCGATCGGATTAAATAATCAATTAATGATTTTGAGGGCTCTTGAAGTTTAAACAGGTTCTAGAGAATGAGGAAAAGAGTTGAAACAACTTAGGCCCTCTTTGGTATCATTTTTCTTTTTTTTATTTTTGTTCACATAAATGGTTTTGGTTGCATTTGGTATCATTTATGGAGCTTATTTCTATTATAAAAAAATTGGTAAAATACAAAAACCAAAAAGAGATCAAGAGTCGTTTATGTGTTTTGGCCAAAATTGATTTTCAGTTATTTTTCCGATGAATTTTAATGAACACGTGCTGAAAGTCCCAATATGAAGGGGTAAAGTAGTCATTTCCTTTGTAATTAGAAATCCAAGCTTCTTGTCCCCTCTTCTTCAATTCAAAGTGGAGAAAAAGAGTTATAAAGCAGATATATGAAGGGAATCTCTTCACCCACTCTTTCAAAAAATCATTTTACACATAGAGATACCAAACTATTTCTCACAAAAAACCATTTTTGTCAAGTAATTACCAAACCATTTTTATGTTTTGATTAAAAAAAATGGTTTTCATTAATAATTTTTGTTAACTAGCTAAAAATCAAAAGAAAAATGATATCAAAGAAGGCCTTAGAAAGATGGGCAAAGAGCAAATTATATTCACTGGCGGGAGAAATTTCCCGATTACACAAGTCAGAGAGTAAACAGATAGTTGAAAATCCGAATTCGATCCACATCCATATTCGTTTAGGGGTATTTGAATCCAGTTAGAAAATATCTGGATATTAACACATCCAATTTGAATTCGATCCTTATCCGATCTGTTTACATCCCTAATTATTGGATCATGTCAAACTTGATTTTGTTTAGAAGTTGGGAATAGGGTTATATTCCCAAATCAGTTTGTTCAGAAACTTAGTGCTTTCATATATTTGAGGAGTTATAAATCTCCACTTAATACTTTTCGGTTTTGGGTTAAACCTTTCAACATATGGTACCAAAGCTCAGGTCCCTTTATTATCATTCATAAGTTATTTGTATATGTGCAGAGCCAGGTATGCTGAAGCTGCATAATGCTCTTCGATGAAATGAGTGTGTTTTTTTTTTTTTTGCTAATGATGGGTATCCAGGCCTTTGGCTTGACTAATCCAGCAGGCCCATACTGACAGCACAACTGCATGGACTGGTTCATATCAGGGTTGAAATGAGTGTGCTTAGCACCTGATGCCTTCTCTATAATTAAATTTAAATTAAGAGAGAGTTCTCTAAACAAGCACGGTATTCTATAGTCTATACACACCCAATCACATTGTATTTTTAAATTGTTATTTCTTTCTCTTTAAAAAAAAAAGTAATATAATAATTCATAATTAGAAAACCCAATGTAGGCCTCAGGCTCAGAGAGCCTTTTTTCCATTAAAGATGTTACTTCATGGGTTAACCATACATTAGTTAGTGAATCTCAAAAAGTAGATAATCTCCTTCATCAGGAACTTCTCTAATCTAAGGGAACCTTTTTTGACCCTTTTTTCATTCCATGAAAGGTAAGGATGATTTGTTGAGTTTCCAACTGGGGAAATAGGGATTAGCACTATCAATATGTTATTCACCTAGGTTCCATGATTTGATCATGATATGCTTTCTGATCACTTGTTTATGGTTGGCCGCAGAAGCAATTTATATAATAAAAAAGTTCTCTTTCTTGATTTTTCTATTCTTAAGATGATAATCTCAAGTGTAAGCGTATCTCTTTTTTAGGGATTTCCTTGGTGGATTATTTTGTAGTATGTCAGCATAAAGATATGATCAATGGAATAATGGTTGTACCTTCCCACTCATAATATCTACAACTGTTCCAAGGAACCCTAACTAGAAAAGGCCCATCTTCTTGCATTATATGAAACCCTTTCTTTTCTTTGCTTTTTCCTTATTTGAAGGAGTGCATGTTCAGCCTCACATTATTAGACTTGAAAGTATGAGGGTGTTAAAATATTTGGTCTCCGTGTAAATGATTCGATGTAAGATTTTTTTATAAGTAATTTTTACGATTTTGGTTTACATAATTTTAAATGATTTTATTTTTTATTTTTTATTTAAACGTTTTTCCTTTCTTTTAATTTTTTGAAATGGATATAAACTTGACATTGAATTGAATTGTTTAAGTTGTATGTTTTCTTTTAATAATTGTAAAATACTTGTGGTTGTTTGTTTTTTGGGAAAATGTTGAGTTATGCTGCCAATATACCTCACCTTAGCAAGTGTGAAATTCTATTTTTATTTTTTGAAGATGGCACTTATAAGCAAATTAGTTGCATAGTCAGATTACCTAGAACTGATAATATGCTTTAAAATGTCACTTTGAGAGTTTTTTTCTTCTTTCAAGTAAATGTGTCAAAACTAAACTGAAACCATTTATTGAAATTGAACCGACTTGTTTATACATCAAAATTTTGATGGCTTTTAATAAATGGATTGATTTTGGCTTCAAAACTGTGACCCTTTTTTTTATTTTTGGGTAATGAAAATTGTGACCGTTTCGTTAAACAGTTAAAATAGAACCAGATTGTTAAAACAGACGATAAACTGTTTAAAACTAATTATTATTCATAGTTAGAATAAAAAATTATGGTAAGAATAAATAACAAAAAAAATTCAAACTTTTTGAATAAAAATATAGGAGAAGAATAGATATGTCGCCGTTGTACGATAAGCTAGCAGACAACACCGACGAGGCACATAATAGGGTATCATTCAGGAAGGATATGGGAGTCATTTGAAAAAGGGAAGAGAGAATTAGACACAGTGGATTGTGGAGATGGTTAAGGCGAATTGGATATTGTATGGATAGGTGCATGGTCTCATGTTCGATTCCCTATCTGCGATTTAAGTGGAGACTGTGCCGATGGATTGTTGCGTTAATATCTCCCACATACATTTAGATTTTTTTTTTTTTTAATTCTAGTTAGAATTAATTTGTTACATCCTTTGTGCAGAAGCTGATTATACTCAACAAAGGCATGCACATGAGTGATTAATTAAATTGAATTAGATCTCTACCATATCTATGCATATGTTTAAATAATATTGGCACGTCTGTATTGTTTTAGCCCCAAAAAATAATGTTTGTAATTTCAATATTCTGTAGAGGTTGACCTAACAATGATACTTTGTCAAATACTAAATATTTACTTAATCTCTAAATAATATTATCTTTTGGTAGGTATTGAACTACAATATGGGGATTTGCATATGTAATGCAATTAGATGTATCTGACTAATGAAAATTAATTTTATAATCCTTTCCCTTAACTAGGAAGCTCACTCCCTAAAATTTTTCTTATTAATAAAGGGCTATTAAGCTTTACCATGCAAGGGGGTATATGGTATTATATTTTAAGTAGATATAATTAACTTGAGTGCAAGACCTTATAATTGCAATCCAATACGTATATATTAAAGCCATTACATCATCCATCTTGTTTACCAAAAAAAAAATATATATATATATATATATATCATTATTGATTATCATCATGGATGAAAGACCTTGGAGGTTAAAACTGAACCCTATTCAATGACTTTCTTCATCAATTAAATTATTGATGTTATTTTTATTTTATTTTATTTTATTTTTTAAATGTAAGAGAATTTATTAATAAAAGAATGAAAAGAATACAAAGAGGTTTAAAGAACAATTCAACATGAAAAACATAAGATTAAACTATCCACCTTCAGCATTGCCATCAACAGATAGGAGAAACCCAGAGAAGACAAAAAACCCCAAGTAAACCTGAATTTGGATTTACCTTGAGCATCCCTATAACAACCCAAGAATACGGCAAATATCAGACCCGACTGGGAGATTTGTGAGATGTCCACACCAAGAATACGGCTAGTACCAGGGGATTTTGGAGATCGGTGAGGGTGTGCAAACTTTAGTCCCACATCCCCTAGGAAGAGATTCCTGGACCAGTTAATAACCTCCAGCTTCCTTAATATGGCACAATGCGTTTTAAAACATTGAGGCCCATGGGCCAAAGAGAACAATGTTGTACAAGGTTAATGGGGCCGGGGCGTTACAAATGGTATCAGAGTGGACCCCGACAGCGTGTGGGACCATAGTAGGGACGTTGTGCCAAAAGGAGAGAAGTGTAACGACTCAAGAATACGATAGGTACCAGACCCCTCCAGCTTCCCAACTTATGTTATCCATTGAGTACCTAGGAAATACCAAGTCTTTGCTGTGTGTTTTGCTACCTCATCTCTCACCATATTGACCTCTTGGACACGGTGGTCACGGTGAGTAATCTCCCAAGAGATCCTATCAAGATAACTCTTACAAGACAACCTTCAGAAAACACCATGAGATTGTTTCACACATTATACACCATGTCATTGATTTTATTTATTTATTTATTTATTTTTGGTGGAACACTATGTCATTGATTACAAATCACTTTCCACCCAAATCCATGATAGATCTAATTGTTTACTGCAACAAAGTAGGGAGCAAACTAAAACAAAAAATTTGATTATTGAGATCTTCCTTTCATTTCTTTACTTAATAAGAACCTATCTATTGAAGGGTCCTATAATCTCCAAAGGTACCCACAATACTTAACTATTTTAATTAAAAAAAAAAAAAAGGTGAAAGTTCTTATGCATGGTCATGCAAGTCCGTGACCGGCTTCATGGGGCGTCAGATGGGTGTATATATACCTGGTCAAAATGACTAAATTACCCTTATTTAACATATAGTCGTCGTATGGAGATAAACGATTGTGTATAAAAAAGTTTCCCCAAATGAAAATTAGAAACACAATTTTTAAAAGAGACTTGCAATCTTTCCTGCCGTGCCCTATTTGCCCATTTATGGGCAATAGATGTAACCTGTCTACCTTTCTTAATAGTACTTAATTAGTATCTCCAAACCAAACCTTAATACCTTTTCAATATATAATCGACCATAGTTATTTGATATGTCCATATATAGCCTATGGACTGTAGAGGGAGTAGAAGTAAAAATGTAATCCACCTGTTTAGATGGGTTTTTGTTGGATTGAATCAGTTCGGGCTGCTCTTTATTGCTTTTGGTGAAAATTGAATGGTTCTCATTCAACCCCAGTATGACCAGGTCCATGTGGTTGTGGGGTCAATATTGACTCGCGAGACTAGTTAGGCCAAGGCCTGGATACCCGTCGTTAGCAAAAAAAAAAATCAGTTCAGGCTATTACTAGATCAACTCGAAACCAAATCATTAAGAAAATTTTCAATTTTGATCATTTTTTTTTTCAATTAGGCTATTATAGTATTTGGTTTGGTATAATTTTGTGTTTACATGTATACATTAGCAAATTAATTGGAAAAATTCTTGTTTTTAGGTTTTCGGTTTCTTATTGGTTCGGTCTCAAGTTTTGATAAACCAATTTTCAGTTTTTTCAATTCCAAGTTGGTTTTGAGTTTTACCTGCCAATTCAAAAAATAACCCCAATACGAAACCAAACCAATGAGATAATATGGTTCAGTTTGGTCTGAATTAAACCGATCACTTCAATCAGGGTAACCAGCCTGTTTGGACCGACCTATGACACCCTTAACTAGAAGGAACCCATATTATTCTAAGCCTTAATAGCACCAGGCGATCTCAATAACCTTCTACAATTAAAATACCATGAAATCCTACTAAATAGAAATAAAGAATACTATGTCATCCTTTGTGGTGCAATAAGGCGTCTGGTGTACATCCAATGGTCAAAAATGTTCAAGCACGGAATTCAAAGCAGTCACACACAGCCCAAGACATTTTTTGCCGTTGGATGCATGCTAGACGCCCTGTTGTGCCACAAAGGATCCAAGTCTACTACTGAGTCATTCAATCCGTGCCCTTAGTACTAACCTATGGGCTATAGATGTAACTAATCCTATGATTATTATTATTATTAATTTTTTTTTAATAAAAATTTAAATGAAAGGAATAGAAAGACAGCCAAAAGGTAAGATACAAGCCAAATTAGTGAGAAACTAAGAGGCATTACACCAACCTTAGAGAATGCAAAGGAAAAAATACAAGGACCATAGGTTGATCCACAAGTTAACTTTTCCATTCCTTATACCATAGGTAGTGCGGGACAATCTTATAAGGTGATTACGTCCGGTATATACGAAACGGCCATTTGAATCTTCATTTTGTATTTTTTCAATATCGTGAGCATGTTGGATTCCCTCCTTAGAATCCTTCAACTCTATCTCTTCCATTTGAGAGAGATCAACTGAAGAAAGTGTTTGCCAATCTGAAATATGAAGGAATGATATTCCCTCCTCTAAATGCACTTCATTGTCAAGATTCAAAAATGCCATGGACTCTAAAAACTCTTCCCAAGAAGTAACATATGAACTATCAATCTTGGCATTTAAGTTACTCTAAGGAACTCTAGAGACTGGCTTCTTCTTCATCTTCTTTTTTTTTCCTTCGTCCTTATCGAAAAGGATCGTACAGAGAAGGTGGATATTTTTAACATGTGCACAACATGAAAATCCTTAAAATTATGTTTGGGATCCATGATCAAAATTTTCATGTTCAATATTGCCCTGTATGCAATGTTCTTAACTATGTTGATTAATTCGTTGTTAGCCTCAATGCAAAACACTGGGTTAAAAAAAAAACTGAGCAGTTACCCAAAAACAGGAGAATAGGGATTTAAGGCCATAAGTCAGTACTTCCAATTTTTTCTTTTAGCCTTTTTCATCCCATAGAGTAGGTTCTGTGTTGCCCCTTCAATATCTTATCTTGTTCTGTCATCATGTATTTAGCAGAGTAAGATTACAATTCCCTTCTGTTATAAGAGCAGTAGCCCATCCAGATATATTTTTAATGCTGATTAAGACTTTCTTTTACCTTTTGTGCATTCTTTGTATATACAATACAAAGTTGCAATTACTCAAGCCCAACCTGCTTCACCATATTCTTTTAAATAATTACCATGACAGATTAAAATGTAAGACCCTAACAAGAGATACTCATTGTACTCAGTAAGAGCCAACATATCAAATTGAGGAAACACTTCATTAGCCATAGAATTAAAGGCTGACCAAGTTACCTGAATAACTCCATACATACTTCACAGCCTTGAGCTGCCTCTTTAGATTTTGACAAAGATAAAATTTAAATATATTCATGTTAAAAGGGGAAAGGATGTAACCCAGTGCATGATATTTCATCACTACGAGTTTTAGAGAGGGTCATAATGTATGCAGTCTTACCTCCATTTTGTAGAGAAACTGTTTCCTGATAAATGTATTCATGTTAAAAGAAAAAAAAAATAAGAGGAGTTGCATTGGGACCATTTTTTTATTTATTTTATTTTTTGTTAATAAATCATTTAAAAATATTTAATGTAATTGCCCTAACTTTTGTTTGAAAACAAGTGGATTCCAAAAGGGTTTTATAAATTATGAAACTATAAATATATATATATATATATTTTTTTTTTTTTTTTACAAAAACTATAAATTGGCATGCCATGTGATGATGAGATGCTTTGCATTTTATCTTTTCACAAAAGCTTCCAAGCTAAATCACTTCTAAGTTCTTGCCCTCTTTAACATTGTGTTTGTACATAATTCAATAAGATGCAAATGTTACAGTATTGCCGGGGACCAATGTGGTCCATTATCTCATCAAGATTTTTGCATTATTTTCTCTTTTTCATATCATACTAAAATTTTAAAGAATTACAACCATTGGTTTTAGGATCAAAAAATTACGTACAGATCACTAGTAATAAAATGGTACACATCATCAATATGGTTATTGAAAAATCTTGGTAGAGATTACAATTGTAAGACTAAATTCAGTATATATTGCACGTTAAGATTAGGTGAATGTCAATATGGCACCACTTATTATCATTAAAGAATGATATTGTAACAATAAAAGAAAAATTAAGATCCCTAGTTGAAAATAAAAGGAAGGGTAGAGAAGCCAAATTGGTGTGACAAAGAAAACTTTTTTTTTTTCTGCTTTAAGTGTAATTTGCTTTAAACACTTATATAACTTGCTAATTATATTCTCTAGATGTAATTTCTATTCTTCTTTTAATTTAGAAAAATATTTTTATAACCAAGGTTAGTGAAAAAAACTCAAAAAAAAAAAAAATTCATTTTAATATAACAAGCTTTTTTTTTTTTCTTTTTCGTTAGAAACACATTCTTTCTCAATTAGGGTAAATCTTATAATTTCATATGCCTACTTGAGAATTTTGTGTTTTTTAATAATGACATAATGTTAAGTCACTTTCAAATTGTTTTAGAAACCAATTTTTATTTGTATAATAAATAACTTTAGAAATAAGGCAAGAGCCAATCAAAATAATGTTAAAATTTCTCAAATCATCATTTTGATGAAAACAAGATGCACCATTAGATTTTAGAGGTTCAGTTTCAATGTAAAATATAATCTAATGATCAGATTCGGATGATTTGGAGTTTGTTTCACAATTTATTAAGAATGTTGGTGTTGATATGTCAATCAAACCCAATTTAATAGTTAAACATTATTATTTTACAGGTGATGTTAGTCCTTAGATTTACATCTTGAATCATACAACTCCTATCAGGAATTTGTTCTTATGTTTATTGAATTGTATTTTATTAGTAATGGTGATTCCAAACATAAGTGTAATTATCCATATATTTAATAATAAATTGCGGTTTATCCACGTACATCTGAAAAATCCTTATTATTTTAATTATAAACAATTGATTTTGAAAGATTATATATCAATGCACTAGCATCATGGTATTTACCTGTGAACAAAAAAGATCCTCGATATGAAATCCACTTATTGTTCTAAAGGTAATTTCAAGAGAGATTATTTATTCATGTTTAGATTCAAAATTTTGGATCCGATGACATTATTTGTAAATTAGCTACAAAATGTTTTAAAAATTATCAACTATTAATAATTTTCATTCTAAGTATATAGAATTGTTTTCGTGTTCAATCAATTCATCAGACTCTATATATGATGTTTTGACAGTATAAAGGTAGTGACAATATTTATTTCAATTTTGTAGATCTATTATGTGACAATATAAAATGGTGGGACTTAATTAAGCTTTATATCTCCCTTTTGGTGGTCTTTATTTCAGATGTAGGATTTACATGAGATGCCACCTCTTGATTTGTTTAACAAAACAATAAAAGCTAAAAGTTTGAGCAGCTTTGGGAGCCCTTCTAATACATACTAAAAATAAAAAAGAAGAGGGGGAGAATAGATACACTTGTCTTGTCAAACTCTCTTTCTCTTCCTTGGTCTTAAGCAGTTGTTCTCCTTCTCCCTTTGGATTATGAACATGTTTCAAGAGTTGTATTCTCTAGGAAGATTCGTATTTATATTGGTAACTCCTCAGCCTCTTCTTTGATTAATCGAAAACCCTATTGATGTATGAGGAATAATTCATAAATATAATTTAAAAATTCTCTATTTTATAATAAGACATTGATTACAAAAGTTTTTCGTTTTCATTTTTATTTAACTTCAATTCCATTCTCTTTATTCCTTTACAACTAGGCTAATTCGAAGAAAATAATACACGAGGATTAAGTTATTAATTAGTTCTCATGGTACAATTTTAATCATTTAATTAGACATCTTATTGATTATTTGTATTTACCTTTTCACTCTCTCCATAGAAAATTTTATGACCCAATGGTTACAAAATCAGTGGTTATTTTCACTTAAAGAGGTTGTCTTGGAAGAGTCAACCCAACAGTTGTAGATATCGTCCAAGCTTTTACAAAAGCTTACCGAAAGATTACCAAATCTACCTTTCAAAAAAGAGATTGCCAAATCTAGCATTATCATCTTTCATTTTCTCTTTTGGTGAAACCAAATCTAGTGTTATTTACATAAACATAGATTACAATTCCTTTTCCTTTTCCTTTTTCCTTTTTCCTTTTTCTCCTCACCTTCACCTCTACTTAGGGTTTTGGATTGGGGTAGAAGAGGACTAAAAACTTAAAATGAGAGGATGAACCTTTCAAAATGTTTTTAGTGGATGCCATCAGATCGGCTATTCGCGAGTTCTGAAATTGATACTGATATCGACACACATCGATTGTATTAGGTTGAATTGGACTATTTTGCCAAAAAAATCGATACCTAAGTTTTTTTTTTTTTTTTTAATCCATTTTATCCTCTCTTGTTCCGATACCACTGACACGGTATCAAAATAGGTATTTGTTTCAATCACAGTCGATAATGATACGAATCAAGTGATACGATCGATCTGATAGGGACACCTAAAATCATGTTCCAAACATGATGTGTTAAGATTTGGGCCATATTGTTAACAAATTATAATCGATAATTAGGGATGCTCAATGATGGATTATCTGGTTTATGTGTCAAAAATTTCATGATCAAAGAGGATAATGTAGATAAATGCCAAATTAGGCCCAGACAGTCTCCTGTAAATAAACTACGCTTCGGGAATGATAATTTTCTAGCTCAGTGGTAAACAGCTAAGTAGTTGGGCTCTAACATAAGTTCAAGGAAGGTCGTTGGTTTCTACCCTCGTATCACCCCCCTTCTCCTTCCACTCCAACTTTCATAAAAAATAATAGTAATTTAATAGTTCGTAATAAGTCTGGCCTAGTGGAACCCCTCGTAAGTCTCCTGTCTGGTCGTTGTGGGTCCATGTTTGTCCCAATGTGGATCTTAGACAAAAAAAAAAAGCCCAAATAACTAATAACTGCGAGGTGGTTATATGTGAATTGCGAACCCAGTGTTACAATAAAGTATAGTGTTGTCGGGAATCTTCACAAGAAAATCACAGTACACAATAATACAATAATACAATATCACAACTATCTGCCCTTTTTCAAAGGGTATATAGATGGCAAATCATCATCTTCACTGATTAAAAAGAATCTAAATGGCCAGATTTATCAAATCTTCCGATGGGATATTTCAAATAAAGTACTAATCAAAGAGCCTTTCTTTTCTCTCTCTCTCTTCAGAGAATTTTCTTAGGTGGCCTTTACCTTGGTCTTCATCAATCCTGACCATCTGATTCTCGGTGGACCCTCCACCAATGACATCCACAGAATTAATATAGGGGCTTGCCTATTTCTTATGTAAAGTGGCCTCAACTCTCTAGTTGTTTTCAATTTTCAAACCTAATAAATATATGAAAAAAAAAAAATGGTTAAATTTTGTGAATTAGTTATCTCTAATCAGGTTTTTTTTTTGTCTAAATTATTGACTAAGCTTGATCCTAATTAAAATTCGAACCGAGTTTCCTTGGCCACATTCTCATGCATTGTATGGCATCAAAACCACTCGAAAGATGGGGGAGGGGGGATGTGGGATCTCCGACCCTAGGATCACGCGATGAATCTCACCACGCGGTCCGAGATACTTCTTCCAAAGTTTATCTACAACAAATCAACAGTAACTGTTACTTTATGTTACTTGTGGAGTTACATTTACTTGAGAATTTGAGATAAAAGGTGGTTTTAAAGTGGAATCTGTTTAAAGTTTGAGAGAATCCATGATTAAAGGAAATGCTTGATTTTACCTGTTTGAATAATGTTCTATCCTGGCAATTTTAAAAATGGCTTGCCCCATGATTAAGATTAGAGACATACATAAATGTACAAAGGTCCTCTAGAGTGCTTTCAGAAACACGATAATCTTTTCAACCACCCTCTTTCGATGCGTGTGCTATGACCTGATTCAACTGAATCGGACTTTTTTTTTCAATGACTTGATTCAATTGAACCGAACCTTCCACTATCCCTCTTACCTAAATTTCTATGTTCGACAAAAACCCAACCAGTTAATACAACTAAACCCAAAGAACTAGTTGCCGTTTATTCAAATTTATTAGGTAAGTGGTTTTTTATTTGGGAGCAACTACACCAGTGCTTCCTATGTCTATATCTCTCATCCATCAAATAAGGGATAAAATAATTTTTTTTCACGATAAGAGGAAAGATATAGACTCATGGAAGTACTGACATAGGTCACACTCCGAGACTATTCTTCTTCACAATTTTTTATTGGCCAAAAGCTGCTACATTGGACCACATATGAACCAGCTGGTTGAGCTTTGAGTTGACCATAACTGGTTCAGCACTTGCTCCCATCTTTCAAAACCAAATATATTTTTTTTCCAAATTCATTAAAGTCAAGGAGAAAAGTAAGTGGATATGGATAACTGTGATTTTCTGTTGATCTTTTGCCTAGACCCTTTCTAGATTTTGGACTGTCCAAGGCTAGAAGCCTAGAATGATAGATTATATAGTCAATAATATTTTTCTTCAGTCATCAATAAAGATTTCAATAAATCAAAGGTTGTGATCATCAGATCATGTTTATTTTTGTCAAAAGAGATCTAAGTGGGACCATGATCAAGATAGCACACCTTTCATATGAAATATATGTCATTTGTCTTTCTATTAATCGTCTAGATATACTAATCACTCTTTCCAACCAATTCTGAAACTATAAATGGATCCTGTTGAGATTTTGAAGATCAGACTTAATGAAGTTTCATAGCATTTAAAAGAAGGGTGGGTTAACCCATGTAGACAATAGTAAAGATTTCAATGTTCTATTAACACAACCAATCAATCAATCAATTCATCCTTAAAACATATCAAAAGGGTCCCTGGTTGTGATCTCCCACATCAATTTAAGTGAACAATAACATAAAAAGCATTAAAATTTAACCAGTAGATCAACCACCTCTATTTGGGTGAGTTTGAAAACCAGAAATTAGTGTTGATCTCAATTGACCATAAAGAAGATATCTCATGGGGATCTGGTTTTAGTCTCTTAGAAAGAGAGAAAGAGAGATGGTTGGGTTGGGTCTGGAAAGAATTTCCTACCATCTGGGTACCGGGAAATTTCGCATTCTCTTTTCTGGGTTTGTAGGGACCCTATTAGATTTTTATATTTTTTAAAATACCCTTCTTAATCTGTCATTCTATTTTGACGCCTACAACTACTACAGGATGACCAGGTAACAGGAAAATTTTGCCCATTTGACTCAGTGTTTTAAAATATGGAATCAGGAACTGAATTGGGTCTAGCTGATTCTGATCCAATTCCATTCCTAATCAATCAAAATAGATCTAAAATTGATCGGAGTCGGTCAGATTCCGCCCAAATCCTAGAAAACCTCTATGAATAGCCGTTATAAAAAGATCTGAACCCTCGGAAATAATGCGAATAATCAGATTCCAATTTTCAAACCCTGATTGGGTCCTATAGTATCGGATAGATGGTTATAAATGGAGGGAGGTGATACAAAGGATAAGATGGGTCCTGGGTCGGTTAGAGAGAGAGAGAGAGAGAGAGAGAGAGAGAGAGAGAGGGTTGGATGGAATCCGTGAATGAAGAATAGAAGAGACATATTGCTGTCATTAAATGGCCATGGGAAGCAAATCTTAGGGAATCAAATAAAATTGCCCCCTCTTTGCACCACCCCACCTGCTCAAGATATGGTAAGCGCACATGATTTCACACCAGAGGAAAGGAACAGAGGTGACGTCACAGTATCTCTTAAGAGGATTTTGGTGGGACCTGGCACTACCTCCCATAAGGTCCCAACCTTTTTCTTTCAGTCCAAAACACTTTCAATTTTTTTTTCTCTTTGTAATAAAAAACCCAACAAAGCCTTGGCCCGTGGCCCGTGGCCCTGAGTGGGAAAAGTTAGAGACTTAATAATCAAAATCTCATTCATTTCTTATTATTATTTCTTGTTTTTATAAAGAGAAGATATATATAGAAAAGAGGGTCCCTTGCTTGCTTCCTAATTCAAAAATCAAGTTGGAAATTTTGGGAGATTTGGGGTGAAATCTGGTCGGATCTTCCTTTCTAGGCTCTGGATTTTGGTGGGTAGTATTTCAACTCTAATGGGTTCTTCATTTCTCTCCTAGAACTCATCGATAAGGACCACAACCAACCAATCAATTATTCCTCCTCTTCTTCTTCTTCTTCCCCTGTTCTTCCCTACTGGATCTTTGTTTCAGCAAGACGGGTATGGAAGAAGAAGCTCAATTTCATGTTTTAGCAGTTGATGATAGCCTTCTAGACCGAAAACTGATTGAAAGGCTGCTGAAGAACTCATCTTATCATGGTAAGTTGATGAAACTTTTCTGAAGAAAAAATTTTAAAAAAATGAGGAAACAGAAGAGTTAATTTTGGAGTTCTTCCCTACTGATTCATGACTGTTTCTTCTTCTGGGTTTTGTTAATTTTGGCAGTTACTACAGTGGATTCAGGAAGCAAAGCTCTAGAATTCCTGGGTTTTCATGAGGATGACCAGAGAAACTCAAACCCACCTTCAGTTTCTTCACACCATAATCAGGTATAATTTCATCTTTAAGCTTGTGAAAAAATCTTAGATCTTCTCTCTCTTGCTGGGTTCTGTTGATTGATGTTTAAGTATATGTTTTTACAGGAAATGGAAGTAAATCTCATCATCACAGACTACTGTATGCCTGGAATGACAGGCTATGATCTGCTAAAAAAAATCAAGGTTTGATTTTGTTTTTAGTCTTTTTGTTTTACTCTCTGTTCTAGGAATCTTATTTTCAAAGAAGCTTATTAGATTTTCTATGGTTTTGTTCTACAGGAATCTTCATCTCTAAAAGACATTCCTGTTGTCATCATGTCCTCTGAGAATGTACCTTCTAGGATTAACAGGTAAAAATCATCTCAACATTCTTTTTCAAATTCTCTGTAGAATTACAAGAATTGTATTTGATTTCTAAACTGTTATTATATTTTATGGTTGTGATCAGATGTTTAGAAGAAGGAGCAGAGGAGTTCTTTCTTAAACCAGTTCAGATATCAGATATGAAAAGGCTTCAACCCCATCTTCTTAAGGGAAAGTATAAAGATCAACAACAACCACCATCACCACCACCACAACAACAACAACCCAGTAACAAGAGAAAGGCCATGGAAGAAGGTCTAACAGGTAGCCTTTCACCTGAAAGAACCAGGCCAAGATTAAGTGGTTTAACAGTGGTTTGATAAATAAATAGTAGTTTCCCTTTTACAAGAAGAAGGAGATCCCATAATTCCTACTTCTCTTCTTTTCAACAATATTTTTGTTTCCTTCTTCTTCATGCTTCATGACACATGCCCAAGAGCTAGCAATGTGTGTAAGGGGCAGGGGAGAGGGAAACCATAAGGAGAGAAATATGTTCATCACAGTGGGATGGATACCTGTAATTTTTATTTTATTTTTTTCTTTTTTGATTAATGGGATACTTGTATACATTTACATACCAAAATTTCCATTCAGATTTGCAGAGAATCACAATAGAAATGTAAATAATGGATAGAACTTCAAAGGGAATCACTATTTGGGTTAAAATCCAAAAAAATAGTCTTTTTGATGATCAGATAGTTCTTCTCCCCGCTCTCCCAAAAAAATTAATTCTGACTAATTAGTTTGATGATGAAAGTGAAACAAGATAAAGCAAAAGGATCTGCAATTCAAGGATGCTTTTCCCCTTGAATGCAGGTGTTGATGATGAAGATAATATTTCAACTTCCTTTTTATATTGAGAGATTTGGAGGGTCAATTCAATGGTTGCCTTTAAGTTTTCCAAATTAATAATAAAAGCATGTTTGGAACAGAAGAATCTAATATGAGGAACATATTGAAGAAATTTTGTAATAAAGTTTGATTCCATTATAAGTAGCAGAGCAGCCTGGAACAGAGAGTTGTGGAACAAAAATGGGTTGGCAATAGGGTCTTGGTTGGGTGTGTTCTAGATTCTACTATGATACTTTGTCATTTGGTCAAAAAAAAAAAAAATTCCTTTTCATATTTCGAAGGCCCTACTTGATATCTCATTCCTTGTCCAAACGTTGACCTTAATCAGTCAAACTTTTGTAATCTCTCAATTTCCCTGTAGAGGAAAGCAGAAAGTTTCACTTTGAAGAAGTGGAGTGAAATCTATAAGAAAGTAGGTTCCCTCCGATGCCCATGTGCAGTTTCGAGTGAAAGAGAGGGCTGGAAAAGATGACCCTCTCCAATAGCGAGTGTTTGGGACAATTTCTATGAGACAAGCTAAGGTGTTTTGGGTGGGGGCCTACAGTTTTGATTTTGAGTTGGCGTCATAAGAATCTTTCCCCGATCTTTAATTAACATTTTACATATTTTTTTAAACTCACTTATTTGTCAAAATCACAATTCTTACATCTCAAAACTTTTTTTATTATTATTATTATTTTTTCTTATTTTTTGGGAGAGAGTTTTCTAAGCAAACGGCATAGGAGAGTGAACCAATAAGGTGTGACAAAACAGTATCGTATATAAGAGGACAGCAAGGTCATTACATGTGAGAAGAAGACAGATAGATATAGAGGGGTTCACAAAAAAATTTCCTCTTTATTCGTTATTCCCTTATTTTACAAGATTTCGGATGTAAGCATCAATGCAATATGTTGGGGTATATGACTTAACAATCTCTGAGGTTAGCAAAATGGTGAACCATTGAGAGAATCTTATCTTAATTGCCTATGCAAGGGACAGTTTCTTTTTTCCAAATTAAAAGCATAATAAGTTACTATATATACCGTGAAAAAATGATGCCTCAAAGAGAAGCTACTAAATACACCATCAATTGTAAAACAACCACAAAGTCTAGGTCTGTCTAGAACAACTTTAAAAGTCTAGATATATTGTTCTATGAGTGATTTGAATCACCTATAACCTTTGAGTTCCAAAGTTTGATCCCCCAAAGTGGTTTTTCAAGCCTTGTTATAGATGGATTAAGAATCTCGGAATCAATGCTGTTAAAGGAAATGAGATTTTTTTTTTTTTTTTTTTTTTTTTTTTATTATTATTATTATTTAGTTATGGATATGTAGAATCTAAGTTGAAGCAGAAGGAAAAGCCATTGAACAAGGATTACAAGAAGTGGCAGGACAGGGCATCAAGCACATAGAAGTTTATGGATCAATTCTACTCAACTGGTCTATGGCTAAAAAAAGGAGAATTTTCATACATGGCCTTAGAAGCTTCTCCGTCTCTTACATAAGAATATCATGTCTTTTTTTGATCCTTTTGAAGATGTCTATGTTTATAAAGTGGATAGGAAGGTAGTTTGACCAGATCATGTATTAGCTAATAGATTTAGAACTGGTAGAATTTCTGACTTTTGTTATCTTTATTAGTTTTATAATGGATTTTTTTTTTTTTTTTTTTTTTTGGGGGTGAAAACAAACATATGGCATCTATTAATCCTATATATGGCTTTATTTTTTTATTTTTTTATTTTGGGGGG
>NW_024868639.1:0-20991 GCF_013358625.1 Macadamia integrifolia | reverse complement strand
GGGGTGGGGGTGGGTGGAGGGAGGGTAAAGAGCCATTTTCCCAAGAATTGTCTATATAAGAATGTTAAGAATATTCTAAGGCTAGCTCCTATTTGTGACAAAGTGCAGTATAAAGTAGTCCATGGACAATGTTGACAAGTACATACTTGGATAATTCAAAATATCCCCTTTAATTTTTATGTTTTGAAACAGTCATTTTAGATTCCACTTGGTATGAATCACATTGCAATGTGAAGAAGAAGATTTTTTTAGGAATACTAGATTTTTTTTTTTAAAAAGTAAAACAGAATAAGTGAGCAGATGCCTCTCTGCAATCAATAATCTATAAACAAATTATCATTTACAAGTTTCTTGAGTCCATGATTTACGACAAAAAAAAAATTATATATAGACACATATTTTTAATCAATTTTTATTTTTTATTAGCCAAATAAAAGAGGTGAAAAGTTAAATTAATGTTGGGGAAGAAGGAACAGGAAATAAAAGACACCATACACACACATAAATATATATATATATAGAGAGAGAGAGAGAGAGAGAGAGAGTCTAATAAATAGTCCTACTTTATACATAAAAGGAGCTTACAAAAACAAAAAACATACATGTATGTGGTAATTTTTCGTGAAAGTTAAAAAATGTTTAAGAAAAGCATCATTGAAACGTGTACACTTTATTCGTATCTTAGTTTATATGTAAGTCAGAGATTTAATACTTCCAAAAATAGAAATTATAAGTAATTTTATTAAAATTTCCTTCATAATGTACCAGCTTAATAATAATAATAATAATAATAATAATAATAATAATAATAATAATAATAATAAAAGTAGTTGACACTATATAGATTTATTTTTTTAAGTAAATGATTCATGCTCCCCCTCCCACCTTTAATCGATAATTTACAAACAAATAACATATTAGCATATACCATTTAGAAGAAACAAGTTTACTCCATGATTGAAGCTACCATTTATTATATACTCGAGATCAAAATTTTAAATCAAATTATATGTTATTATCATTGAGTAGTTAGACAAAAACATATTCATGTTGGGGAATAGGGTGGAAGAAAAGGACATCATACTTGCACAAACTAATTATTACATTTTTGTGCAGTTAGTAGCCTTTCATATTTGCGCATTCAGAAGCTTTGAAAAAAAAAATGACATGATTTTCAAACCTATAAACAAGAAAAAATTATTGAAATGTAAAACACTTGGTACTTGTCTTGCTAGTATATATTATTGACTTAGATTGAACAGTTGTAAAAATAACACTAGGGATCTATCTTACTAAAATATCCTTCATAATAGACTAGAATACACAAAGACATAGTTATTAAATTAAACTAACTGAAAATAATGTTAAGTGAGTAATAAGTAAATTTTGCTTTTTAGGTAACGAAGATTGGTGAAAAAAGTTGTAACCTTACTTTTTTTCCCTTTCAATGCAATAAATTTTTTTTTTAACAACAATAAATCCTCTCATTTCACACTACAAGAAAACACATTTATGGCGACGGTATAAAAATGCTACCATTGCCAAATATAATATATAGCGACGGTAAAATAGATACCGTTGCCTAATATATTTATGGAGACGGTAAAATAATACTTGTCGCAAAAAAAGAATTTCAACGATGAAATTAAAAATACCGTAGCCTAATCATTTTATCACGACGGATTAAATTTAAACATTACAAAAAATTATTTAAGGTAATGGAATTTTTAAATACCATAGTGAAGTAACATCTTAGACAATGGCATATTTTTTGTCATCGCCTAACTTCCTATGCTAAATCAATACTGATGTGATTTATAACGACAGTAGAAATGATGTTGTCACAAAATATTATTTTCAACGACATTTATAACTTTCCCATTTTGGCTGTTTAATTTTATATTTGATGATAATAAAAACACTACCGTAACCAAAAATCATATACAATGATCAATTATGCAATTTTGAGTCATTGATTTTAGGCAACTGCAATTTTATTCCCATCGCCAATTAAAGATATAGCAACGGTAAAAAATATTATTGTTGTCAAAAAAATTTTACAATGACGGAAAAATATAACACATGGTTTATTGATAATATTTTATAGCAACATGTAATAATTATTGATCGCCAAAAATTCATTTAAATTTTTTTTACCAAAAAAAAAAAACCTTAAATTAAAGAATTTTAGACGCGGGAGAGGTTTCTTAATTTACTTATGCTTTTGGTTTTCCAGCTTTCCTTTTCCGTACAAACCTGCTTCTATAGTATTTCTCTATCTCAAAACCTCCTAAATTTAATTTAATTTAAAAGAATAAACTTTTATTCCATTTTACTAGAATTCAAAGTCTCTCTCTCATGTCTCTCCTCTACCCTACCCCCTCTCTCACGTCCTCCTCTACACTAACCGCCCTCTCTCTCTCCCTCTCCCTCCCATCTCTTGTTCACATGGGTGGACATTCCTCTCATGCATGTGCTTGTCAATCCACATGTGTAAAAGCATAGTTACCCATGGACCCACTTAAGTGCTAATTAGAAATTAACATTTTGTTTATTATTAGGGTTTGAGATGAATTGGTATATCAATTTATATCTATTAGTTCACTCAATATATTGCACCAATGGCACCCTCTATTAGAATGCTAAGGATTCTTTTTTCCTCCCTTCTAAAAATTGAAAGACATATTGCACTTATTCTCCACACCTTTACATTTATAAATTATTTACCTTTCGCTATTAACAAATTCATCTCATACCACTTCAACTGTGCAAAGAATTATACATAATGATATTCAATTTAGGAGAATGACAATTGGCTTAGCTCTGATGGAAGAATTGGGGGCTTGACCACTTACTAGAAAGAGAGTTTTGTAATACTTTTGAATTGCGGGCCGTAAAAGTACATAAGTATAAGAGCATCTAGTGACAGACTATAAATACGTTTATTGTTGATTGAGTAGGCATTCCTAGTACTAGTTTAAGAGCCAACATTCTAATGTGTCTTTTTATTTATTTATTTATTTATTAAAAGATGTCCTTTTTATTTTCTTAGCATTCAAACACAATATAAGTTAATTTTTTTATATTGCAGGATATTGTTAAATCTGATACGACAAGTCAAGACTATGAAAGGTAGTGAATATCCTTTGGAGGAGTATGCAAGACAAATCCACTTGATGAAGAATGCAAAGTCTAAAGTTTGATGTATTTATTGTAGGATTTTTTTGAAAGTGGAATGAAGACAATGACTTCTTATTTATGATTGTAAGACTTTTTGAAAATTGGATGAAAACAATGAATTCTTAATTATGATTGTAAGACTTTTTGGAAGTTGAATGAAAGTAATGTATTCTTATATGGATGTCTAGGTTGATCTTATTTTCTGAGATTGGACAATGTATATTGAATAAATTACAGGGACAATTTCCAGATAATATGTAAAATTTACTAATATAAATATTTAATTTTTTTTTAATTTTACATTTGGTGATAGGTTTTATTATACCGTTGCTATAAATAGATTAATATTAGGCTTAGGCGACGGATAATTACTGTTGGCATATAGATATTTTGCGACGGATTTTTCTATACGGTTGCTATAAATGAGTGTCGTCTATTATTTATATAGTTATAGGCGACGGCATTTTCTGTCGCTAAAAATATATTAGGCGATGGAAAATATAATTCTATTGCTAATATTATTTTTCCCAACCACCCATGTTTTCCCGTCGCCTATTTTTAGCTGCGGCAGTATAGGTGACGGAATTGGTGATGGAAAATTAACCGTTGCCTCTATTTTTAGCGACGATTTTTTTATTTTTTGCGATGGTTTTTTTCCGTCGCCTAAAATGTGTTTTCTTGGAGTGTCACATGTCTACAAAATGTACAACTTTTAATAACATCTTAATATCAAGTCACTTTCATATTGTTGTGAATACCATTTCTTACATATTTATTAAATAGTTTTATCAAATAAGACAAGGGGCAATCAAAAGAATATTATAATTTCTCACTTCACCATTATGGTGACAACAAGACGCACCCTTACTTAAATGATCAAATCCACAAGGAATAGCCATGGTTCATCCTCTTACTATAACTTGATATTGTCTATCTATCCAAGAAGTATAAGGTTTGCATAATTTGAGTAATTTGGTAGAAAAGAGAATGTAGATGCTCATTAATTAGCTTCTTACTGCATAGGAACAAATGTAATTATGTTTTGTCAAGTGAAAGAATTATCTGAGATATATACTAATTATGCAACTAATGAAGAACATTGTAACTTTGTAGCTATTGTTATATCACAATGAATATATAATAATAAGGATATAGATTTATATGTTGTATGCTAATATTATTATCTTACATGCCAGGTCAATAGCAGAAATCGAAATAATATATTTAACGAGGAGGGAGAAGAGAAGCTCACATATTTAATGAGAAGAAAGAGAGAAGAGAGATTGTGAGAGATTTTTCTTATAAATAAATAACATTTAATTCTATAAAAAGAGGGGAAAATATAAGCCACAGAACCAAGTCCAAAGTCCATACTTCATCACCACCTCCAAACTCAAATGGTTATCTTTTTCTACCCTTGATTGATTGAGTAAGCATCCATTCTAAATCTTTTCTCTCCTCTCCTCCCCCTCCAACAAATAAAAATATAAGTACTATGGCATTTTAAATCTTTCCTCTCCTCTCCATCAATTGCAACGAAGGAAAGGGCCCTCACAGTTTTTTTTTTTTTTTTCACATGGAGGAATAGAGTTAGTCATTGCAGTTGTGCTGATAGGTAAGGTTTACATCCTCTTTTTTGTTAATCTTGTTTGACATATCATTTATGAGATCTGGGAGATGCTTTCATGTTTTTATTTTTATTTTATTTTTTCTCTTGTAAAAAAAAAAAAAAAATATATATATATATATATATATATATGTACACACATATAATTTGACTATTTCTCAAACTTTTATTCTGACCTTGAAAAAGTCAGAACAAATTTTCCTTCGTTACTTTCGCCTTAATGAGAAATCATGTGCATCCAGTCATTTTGGTTGTTAGATATACAAACTATCTTTTTTATTTTCCTTTATCAATCATATGGCATATTATTTTGTGAATTGTATGAAATTTTCTATTTATTTCTAGTTGCCCCAAAGAAAACTCCAATTTATGCCAACTTCTTAGACCTTGATTTGAACATGACAAAGTCAAAGAAAAATTCCCTTCATAAGTTGTTGTTTTGCCACAAGTAGGAATTAATATAGTTGTTAGATAGATAGCATATCCTTTTGACTTATTATATGTCAAATGTCAGAATATTATTTATATGAATCATATTTTTATCATGCACTGAATTTTTCAAAATTTTTATTTTTTATTGCTAATACTTTAATTTTAAAAAAAAATTAACTTTTTTGATTTTTTTTTTTTTTGAGTAAATCAGTAACATGATGGAGACGCACACCCAGACGTGTACCAGCACCATTCAAGACATTGCACCCACCCCATGGAATTATTTATGTCCAAGGCAACCGGGGCAAGACTTATGTATTTAATTAAAGCCTACAAAGCCATCCTCTAAGGCTTAGTTTAGGGTGGGTGGGTCTCCCAATTAACCCGGCTTGATTCCATCCCTACACATGATGGAGTCAATATTGAACCATTGAATCCATTTCCATATCATATCCATATACTTGACTATGTCCATGGGAATGGGTTTGGATGCGTGCAACTATAGAGTGGAATTACCTTTAAAGAGGCTCTAGATTTTCACATGGATCAATAATTAAAGTTAAGTCAACCCAATCTTATCCTAATTAAACAAGATTGATAATATCAATCAATTCTATTTAAAATCATAATTACTATCAATCCTAGATTGTCTTTCCTCACCACTATTCTTAAGAGTTATTTTAAGTTTGCCCCTTTAGATCCTCAATTGTAAACTCAAGTCACTCAATATTATCATTGCATTCAAAAGTCTTAGTTCCATATGTCAATTCCACCTCAGATGATTTCCTCTCAACTCATTATGCATTAGAACTACCCTTAAATTAATTTTAATTTATTCATTTTTTTTATCACTTATCCATCTCAATCTCTTAATTTCAGCTATACTAAGTTTATTTATCGTTCAAAAACATTTCCTCTAATCTAGACTCAAATCACTCAACATTGTCATCGCATTCAAAGATCTTTGTTCCATATATCCATTCCACCTCAAATGATTTTCTCTTAACTTATTATGTATTAGAGTTACTCCTAAAATGTGCCATAGTGAGTAGAAAAATCATCTCAATGCGAAAGTTAGAATATTTCTCCATGTTTCATAATTGCAGATTTTAATTGAGAATTGGACTAGTGTCCGAGATTTTGACTTTCCAGTTGCTTTTTGTTTGCTTCCTCCTTCGTAAATGGTAATGCCAAATGTGAAAGGTCAAAGTAATTGTAACCTTATATTTGAGTATGCCTGGACATTAAATCTGCAATATTTTGTTTTTTAAGTTCATATTGTTGATCATTGGCAAAAAGAAAAAAAGACCTACTCCTAAAGTAGTTTTAATTTGTTCATATGGAATTGGGGTAGAGCATTGGCTTGAGTTAAATTTTCTAGTTCAGTTTGCCAAAAGTTTTTGAATGTGAATGAACTGTAAATCAATCCCTTGCTAATTTGATATCCAAACTAGCTGTCAAATGGAAAGAAACTGGAGTGTGAGAAGGGTTTTTTTTTCTTCACTAGAAAGTCATTTGTATTAAAAAAGAATAAAAGGAATTTACATCCAAACAAGAAGAGCCAAATTCTACAATTTTGAGATCAGGGAGAGACTACTCCACCTTTGGCATTGTCATCAGCCGAATTGAAACCCAAAACCCAAAAAAAAGAACTAAATTATTTAAATCGATACCTAGGATGACCTAGGCTATCCATTTCCAAGTCCATACCAACCAGCGGAGGCCAAGAAGAAATTAGGAATGATATCTCAAAATTTGCTGCCAACTTTGTCAGATAATCCACAATAGGGTTTGCTTCACGAAGACAAAGAGTTATCTTCCAATCCACCGATTGCAAATATGGAAACAAGCTCATCCATCACTGAAGACCGATCCATGGGATCTTCCAAATTGAGACAAGGAGAACAGTTACCACAAAATCACTTTCAATCCAAAGATGGGTAACCCCAATCTCTTTTGCAATTTTTAAATAAAAAATTATTGCCAAGATTTCTGCTTTAAAATTTGTTTGCACACCCAAAAATTGTTTGAAAGAGTCACTACTTCAGCTTTATCATTTCTAAACACTCCACCAGCCTCTGCTTTGTCTGGATTCTCAAAAGAACAACCATCTGAATTTAATTTAACCCATCCTGGCGGAGGAGAGAAGGGGTTAGTTACCTAGAAAAGTCTAGGTTTAGATTTGAGTGCAAATCAATAATTAATGAACGCTTGTTATGTTTGTTATAGATGTTTATGCATCATTGGAAGGGAAACCAGTAGGTTTTTTACCTACTAGGACCTTAGAATTGGGGTCTGCTAGTTGGGCTACTGTTGCGGTTGGATTCTTCCTTGGTAAACAATCACCATTTTCGGCTGCGAAGGCTTCATTATCGCGCCAATGGAAACATAACAAAAATGTCAAGTTTCATATGCTTGACAATGGAATTTTTATCTTTTCATTCCATTCGAAAGAATATATGTATTTTATGATTGAGAGCGGTCCATGGTTTGTGTTTCGAAAGCCTTTGAATCTTCAACCTTAGTCACCTTACGTTCAGATGTAGCCAAATCTTCGCAATTCATTGCCTCTATGAGTTACATTCCTTAAACTTCCGTTGCATCTTTGGACAGAAGACGGATTCAGTATAAATGGAAGCCTAATTGGAATGCCATTGTACTTTGATTCGTGAACAAGGATGAAAGACCATCTTTCATATGCAAGAATTTTCACAGAATTTTTTTTTTTATGTGAATAGTCAATAAAATGGAATTAAAAAAGAAAAATATAATACAAGATTAACATCCAGGCATTCCTAGACGGCACACATACAACCAAAATTATTTTAAATTATTTTTCCTGAATAATCAGTAAAATGGAATTAAAAGAGAAAAATATAATACAAGATTAATGTCCAGGCATTCCTAAATGGCACACATACAACCAAAATTATTTTAAACCCATACCTTTGACATGACGATCAGTTTAGGAAAAAAATAAAATCCACAAATCTAGCTGATTTTTAGCTTTGATTCCTCTGAATTAGGCAATGTTGGGATTCCTTCCTTTTCTGAGACCCTTTAGAATTCAAATCAGGATAATTTTTTTTAATCAAAAAAAAAAAAAAAATCTGATTCTCTTGTCCTTGTTCTCAACTTCTCCCTACCCATGTAAATGGGCCAGCCCTCCCTTCCAGCCCATGCGTAGAGGTTTGTTCCTCCTTCTCTAAATACCAGAATTTAAATGAGTCCATTTTTTGGCCCATTATCTCTCGCCCTTTAAACCCTCATCTGGACCTTAATCCCATCCAGCACACATCTAATCTTACCACCTCATCTGAACCCAACCCTCCCCAATTGAATCTTCCTCCATTATTTCCTACACGTGTCCTTCCCAGCCCTTATATGCAAAGCCCATCTCAAACTGAACCCCACTCAAATCTTACCAACCCCTAAGGCCCTTGTGATACCCTACTTTCTAAACTCGGCCGAATTACCCGGCTGGTTTGGTTTGACCTTGTAGGACCTGAACCTGAGCAAGCCAAGATGGGTATCTTATGGAACATGATGGCAAGGGTGACTCTAAACTCGAGTTGGCCAGATGAGTTGGAGTCGGTGCCTAGTGAAGTCCACGTGCCCAAGCCGTGCACTTACACATATCACAAGGCCATGTACGCACAATAAAGGTATGTAGCCCTATTTATGTTCAGTATGCTTTTTGATCGATTACGAGGAGTGAAATACGTGTCGGGGGCTGAGCCCTGTCAAAATCTCAATGATTCGGCTAAGTTTTGGCCGATAGGGGGTGGTCACAGGTGGGTCAGACCCACCAGTGTGACCTATCACTTTGGTCATTAGATATTTTAACTAGGTATAAATAGCATTTATTATTTTTCTTCCCCTCATTTATTACTTTAGAAGGTGGGCGAGAAAAAGTAAAGAAGAGAGAGAAACGGAAGAAAGAGAAGGGAAGAAGAAGGAAGAAAAGGGGAAGAGGTGCTCATAGTGAGACACCAAGGTGGGATCTGTCGATTTCGACACCGGAATAGTGATCCTCATCTCGAGATCTACGATTTGAGGTAAGTAAAGGCTATATTTCTTAAACCCTCTAGAAACCCTAAGTGAAACCCTATAATTGGGGTAGAAATCCTTTAGATCTTGTTAATCCCACTTGAGATGATGAATCTAAGATTTAATGAAGGACCTACATGCTGTTTTTGAAGGTTTTAGAGGAAGAAATTGTAATATTTGAGAAGCATTTGGTGATCTCTTGAGCTAGAGAAGGACTTTGGGGTTTTTGAAGTGTTCTTGAACAAAGAGGCAAGATCCAAGCTTAAAACTTTGAATTGATCCTAGATCTATGTTAGGATCACAATATGGGACCTTAAATTTGTGAAAAATACAGTCGAATCGATCCCTTATGGTTTCCCCAAAGTGGAATGAAGAATGGAAGTGAACAGCAAAATTCCGGTTCTGAATGGTGGGTGCCTGAAAATGGTTGGACCCACCAATCTGGAGCCCACCTGTCCTGGATGGGCTGCTAGCTCGATTAGCGAGCAAGACTGGTGGGCACCTGGCCTGCCGCTCATGGCCCACTCGTCCAGGCAGAGCTCCCTGGGTTGAGCGGTGAGCAAGGACTGGTGGGCATTGGCCTGCTGCTCCTGGCCCGCTAGTCCTTACAGAGCCCCTGAGTCGAGCAACCGGCAAGGACCGACGGGTACCTTACCCATCGGTTGACCTACCAATCCGACCTTTAGGTTCTAATTGGGCCCAATTTTGTCTGGCAACCTCCTAGGGTGATTCTAAACTCCTTGGGATCATCGTACTCTGTTGGTTGTGAAACCAAGGTGAGATATACTAAACTCAATCTCTTTTATGATAGGTTGTACTAAAAACTCACGTCATCACACGTTAGATCTTCCTGGTACCAAAGGTGATCATTGTACACAACTAGATAAGTGGGAAGAGGACATTGACTTTATTTTTGGAGTGTTTTTTCATCATTCCATTATTGTTGTAGATTAGCCATATCATCATTTATATTGTGTGTAGATTAGCCATCCACGAATGCCATTTGCATGCATTGTCTTATGCGTTATGAAACTCATTTGTGATTTGTTATGTTGTGACTTTAATTGATACATGGGTATCATTGCTTTGAGATATGAGATTGATGATTTTAAATTATGGAACGTGATGCATTGCTAGACTAGATGCCGTAGTCGGCTTGAAAACGAATGCATTGGTGGCCCATGGAATGGGACGCGGTAACACTATACAGTCGTACTATTTCATATAGAAGCATACGGTTAGGAATGACATTATCCATGTGCTACAACCCTTCCTAGCAGGGTTTAGGTGTTGGGTATATCACTGGAGGTAAGCTCGAGGTTGTGTACCAACGGTGGTGGTTAGAAATACGCCCGATCGATCACCAGGATGATCGATAACTTTGGTGATATAATCAGAGGGTCAATCATGCTGCTTTTAATTTAATGTAGGGCAAGACCCATTTTACTTTAATGTAGGGCAAAACCCATTTTACTTTAATGTAGAGCAAGACCCATTTACTTTAATGTCGCTAAGGAATAGCAATTTACATTTTTAGTATCCACGACTGGTCTTCTCCGACAACCCTATGTGTGTATTACGAGATGGAGTTTGTGACCCATACCTGAGGCATACGTGCGTTGTGGTTGTGAGTAGCATATAACCTATGACCTAGATATGTTGCTTAGGTGATCTAGGTTAATAAAAATGGACTTCCATACATACAAGTGTATTTGTATTGCGAATGATTGCTTGGTCTTTCTTTTCACTGCTTATTGGGCTAGTGAGCTCATCCCATATACACACCATTTCTAGATGATCTTACAGGTTATCTGGTTGAAGAGTTAAAGATGGGACTCACTGTGAAGTTTTCACTGAGGACTAGTCGGTCCCCGAAGATCTTAGGCGCGAAGTTGAGTGCCCGTGCGAGAGTAGTGTTATGGGACAACAACATTAATACGTACTCGGGATTCTTTTTTATTATTTTGTGATGTTACCCCTTTTGTGCTCTGAATGTTTAAATTGTATTTCTTATGTATATATCATGCCTATGGGTCCATATGTAAATGTATTATGTAATAAATTTGGGTATCAAGAGTATTGGAGTATTTACAGGTATATACATGTAAGACTTCCGTTGAAATACAGAATTTGCTTTCTTTAATTGTGTGTATGTTGTGTAGTGGTTACTGCGACAGATGATCCTAACAGGTTTTGGGTTAACAAGAGTTAACTCAGTCACCAGTCCAGTTCTGTGAGAATGGGGTGTGATAACAGTGGTATCAGAGCGTGATGCTCTACCCACTCACATCATATATGATAGATCCCTTAGAATCTTATAATAGGACCCCGGGGTTGGATAAACATAAAAACTTTAAAGAACTAAAACCTGTAATAAGATGAAAAAGTTTAAATTCTTGCATTCCATTACATGCATGAGGAAAGAACTTAAATAGAGTAACAAAAGATCAATTGATCGGTTCCATAAACTAGTGGATGAAAAATTTAATGAAAATTTTGGCAACATAATGGCGCTATATTGAATTTCTAAAAATTTACAAAGAAGTCACTTGATAAACCACATACATAAATATAATTATAAAAGAAGGGTGACTGACACTGTCACCACCAAACTACAAATAGAGTAATCAAAATAAATACAACTTATCCTAAAGTTCTAAACATCCACAAAAACACGCCACCAAGTTTCGAACCATAGAAATGTTCCAAAATATACAATTACCAAAGTATCGTAATCAACAACAACAACAATAACACAACTTAGCCTTATCCCAACTAAATGAGGTCAGCTACATGGATCCATGAGTATATAATTATTAAAAAAAAAAAAAGTGACTTTGGGATATCCCACTCACGAATCGATAACCTGGATCTTAGCCCTCCATGTAGCTCTGTTAGATGTCATACTTGGGTGAAGACTTAACTTTTGCATCTCTCCTTATTAACTCATAAATGATCATTTTTTACCTGCCCCTAGCCCTTTTAGCTCAATCCATCTACATCTGGTCACTCCTCCATATGGGGCATCCAAAGGCCTCTTTTGGATATGCCCAAACCATCGTAGCCGACATTCTCTGAGCTTATCCTAAATTGGAATAATTCTTAAATCGGATCTAACCTGGTCATTTCTTATTCTATCTCTCAGGGTTTTACCACACATCCATCTTAACATCCTCATCTTAGCCACACTTAACTTATCTACGTTATGCTTCTTGACTGCCTAATATTCTACACCATACATCATAGTTGGTCTTATGACTATTCTGTAGAATTTTCCATTAAGTCTTAGAGGAATCCGTCGATCACATAACACTCCAGATGCCCTTCTCCATTTCATCCATCCTACTTTAATTCTGTGTGAAACATCATCATCAATTTCACCTTCTTTGTTTAAAATAGAGCCCAGATATCTGAAGCAGTTACTTTGTGGGATCTCTCTCCCCTCAATTTTCACTCCCTCGCTATCGATCCTCACTCGACTAAAGTTACACATCATATATTTCGTCTTCGTTCTACTTATCTTAAGACCTCAAAATTCTAAAGTATATCTCCATAGTTCCAACTTATCATTAATCTCTATCACAGTTTTACCGACCAGCATAATATCGTTAGCAAAAAGCATGCACCACGGGATCTCTCCTTAAATATTTCTTATTAAGTCATCCATAATAAGTGTAAATAGGTAGGGGCTCAACACGGATCCTTGATGTAATCCGATCGTAATTGCAAACTCCGTACCTTGGCCTCTCACTGATCTCACACTAGTCACCACATCTCCATATATGTTTTTAATTATATCCACGTATTTACTTGACACCCCTTTCTTCTCTAAAACCTGTCAGATTAAATCTCTGGGGACCTTGTCATAGGCCTTTTCTAGGTCAATAAATACCATATGAATATCCCACTTGTACGTTTTGGATTTTTCCATAAGCCTTCTAAGAAGGTAAATCATTTTTGTAGTGGATCTCCCGAGCATGAAACCGAATTAGTTCCCTAAGATATTGGTTTCTCTTCTTAAGCGAACCTCTACTGCCTTCTCCCATAGTTTCATAGTATGGCTCATGAGTTTTATGCCTCTATAATTGTTGTAGCTCTAGTTATCACCCTTATTTTTGTAGGAAGGATCAGCCACTCCATCAGTCATCATCGAACACGATGAATGTCTCCCCACTTTTAGGCCGCGAGGTGCAGTAGAAGTGATAGGCATAAAAGTCGAGCTTTTCATTTGCAGGGTGACCTCCTTCTTCACCCAGTGGAAATCAATAGCAATTTCATTAGAGAACTTATCCAAGTCCTCGGCTAAGGATTGGAAACTAGCCTCTATCCTTCCCAACCTACGCTGTATCACCAATTCCTGAGCGGCACTCTCCTCCATGTGCTCCAAGATCTGATCTTATCTGTATTTCAGGGCACTCACACTATCCATCAATTTTTAAAAGTCAAAAGCCCCACCTGAAGGTGGTGGAGCTCTAAAATGCGGATATGCAGCTCTAGTCTCTAGAGGCTCCTCCTCGAGATTCTCCTCCTCATGAATATCCTCCTCATCGGGATGAGGGACGTAGTCCTCATCCTTCTCACTATCATATCCTCCCTCCATATCCTCTGCCCCTTGTTCTTCTGCCTCCTGTGGTGCACCCATTGGAACTGACAGCCCCATCCTTCTCAAGTTCTCTCTAATGAACTTGTCCCCAGGATATTTCCCTTCCTTGCCCATCAAGTCCACTTGGAAGTACTCAAAGACCTTGGTGAGTGATTTTTTATAAGGGAATCCTGAATCCTTGGGATGAGCGATATGTTACTCCATAGTCTTCATCATGATGTAGGGGAGGTAAAGACGGGAAGCATCCTCTTCCAAGGCCACATAGATGCAATAGGCGACGTAGGTAGTCTTGAAACTCACTTGGTTCCTGTGATCCGCTCTAGGGAGCAAGTTGAACTGGGCCAAGCAAGTGAACACATGGGCGTTTGCATTGTAGGCTATCTCGAACAACAGACGCTCCTTCCTACCACTGATAATCACATAAATGCTCTCTTGCATCTCAGGACTCTAGTTTGGACCCACGGCCTTGATCCTTGGGGGATTGTAAAAATAGGCACCCTCCGCGGATATCCCTAGAATTCCCACTAGTAGATCTACAGTTAAGACAATGTTTACTCCCTTCACCAGCCTAGTGAGGGAGTACTCCCTGTTCTCATATGAGACCTCTAAATTGAAAAAGAAGTACCGGACGAGATCCTCATAAAATGGACGGTAGGTGTTGAGCATAGAATCCCAACCCAGGGTAGTGAACTTGTCTAGCATTTGAAAAGCACCAAAATCTTCTACCACCATGGTCTTCTCCATCATGACCGGCCTCTTGGAGAAGATTGACTAAGCCACAGCCGCTTCAGGGCTGTGGAATAAGCTCTTGTCAAATTCTGTCGGGTCAACAGAAGACTCCCTTGTGGGTCAGACCTATGATGAAGAGGAACCGGGGGCTACATTTCTTCCCCGAGATGTGGTGGTCTTTCTTCTTTTGGAAGAAAAAGCTACCTCTTTACCCTTCCTTGACAACATCCTGAAAGCACTAAGGAGATGTGTAAATGTAAATGAACAAAGGAGTATAAAGAGAATGTGATAAGCAATATTATAAAAGGGGGGTGAAATGAACCCTAAGAGAAGTGACATGAATGATAGAACTTAAAAATGCAATTGCCAATGTCAAAATGCAATAAAGTTTAGTAGTGAAATTCGAAGGAAACAAAGATATATATATATATATATATATATGTAATGATAAATGAGTTGATAACGCCTATCAAATAAATGGAGATGAAAGAAAGTGAGGGTAAGGATATTTTTCTCAAAACCTATATGGAATAAATAGGTAGCAATGAGCACAATGATGGCAAGTTTCATTAATATTGAAGAAAAATGGATGTAAACCCCAAACACTATAACCTGGGGAAAATAAGGGTTTGTACATAGGTGGAGTTGAATCGATCATAGTGGAAAATTGCTTATTTTGCAAGAGAATTATTTTAAGACAATTGAACTACTAATTGAGAAAGGTGGACATGGTTGTATCCATTATGCATAAAGAAAAGAGAGGAAATGAGGAAAACCCCCAAATTTCCAAAGGAATTTGACCCAAAGAGAGTGATTTTCCAACCAAAAGAAAATAAACCTTCTCTACTAATGTGTGTGTGTGTGTGTGTGTGTGCATTGAGAGTGAAGAATATTATATGAATGATCAATTTGCAAGAAAGAAGTGAAATGAGAAGAAAACCCTAAAACAAAGAATTAGGGCAAAAAAAAAAAAAATTGGGATTCTCTCTTACAATCGGTCAAGACTAATAAGCAATGGAAATCACAAATGAACTACCACATTGTCAAGAAACAAACATTCCATGGAGGAAATGAAGTATATAAAGAGATTTTAGGTTTCTATAATGCAAGAACACAGAAAACATGGTTCTCAAAGAAAAAATGGAGAAAGAGAACTTACTTGTGGATTTGAGAAGATGAAGAAGGGTTTGAACACCAAATGGTTGAGTAGAATCGTGATTTGAAGCATTGGATAGGTCCCCCAAATCGCCCTTGCTCTGAGTTGGAAAAAAGAAATGAGAGAAATAGGAAAATAGGGTTTTAAAACCCCTTTTAAGTCCCTCGGTTGCGATCGGCGGGCCACAAACCAGTGGGCCCCATTCTGACCTTGCCCGCCGATTTGGGTTTCAAGGCCCAGATTGCCTGTGTTTGGAAATTTTTCGAATTTTGCGCTTAGTGGGCCCTAATTAGGTGCCAATAGGGGTGTTTTACTATGTAGTTAAGAATTTTTGTGGGGCCAAACTATGCATTGGTAATTAAATGTGGGTGTGTTTGGTCATGTGGTGTGGTGCATTAATGTGACCTATGATGTAAAGTGCAATCGATTATGAGCTTATACATGAATGTTGTGGCACTTAATCAATGTTTATATTTCGATATAATCCAGGTACATAACACCATGGTACGCACCAGATCCGGTTGTAATGCTCGAGGTACCACTTGGGGTTCCCGACCTATTGGTCGACCACCTAATCCTCATGGACCTCGACCCGTGGGGCAATCCTCACATCCACCGCCACAAGTGGACCTTGAACTGGAAGGAGTTCAGGGTAACCCACCCGTGAACGAAATTATGGGTCCCCCACATGTCATCACTCCAGGTGATGTTGCGACACTTATATAACAGTCACAAGGGGCATTTCAGCAGTAGTTGCTTCAATAGCAACAAACTTTTATGGCTGCTATGCAATAGTACTTGAACCTTACTTAGCAGGGTCAGCCACCTAGGGTGGTTACTCCACGAGACCCTCCTGTGGGGTCAGGTTTTGGGGTACAACTTGGAAGAACACCGACTGGGGTTACACCTCAAGAACAACCAGGAGGTACCCCTCTGGTTCCACCATATGGCACTTCTCCATTCATGATGCCTCCACCCTACCCATACTATCCAGCTTATCCACCTTATCACCCACCATCTACCACTATGGCAAAGGTGGTGGAGTCTTTTAAGAAGCACATATCCCCTATCTTCACCAAGGTGGGTAATGACCCATTGGAGCCGGATCGATGGATCCAAGAGTTGGAGAAGGTATTTGATATTGTAAAGTGCACAGAAGCTTATCTATACAGGGTGACAACTTAAAAATAAAGTTGATTCTTAGTGGAAAGCTTCTAAGCCTATATTAGTGGCAACTCACCCAGAGCCTACATAGGAGCAATTTAAGGAATTGTTTTTATCAAATTACTATCCTAAAAGCTTCAGAGACAGCAAGGAGGTGGAGTTTATGGCACTAACTCAAGGAAGTAAGATTGTTCTGGATTATCAGCAATAGTTTGAGGGCTTGTTCTATTTTGCCCCTCGCCACATGAAGACAACTTAAGAAAAAGCCCAAAAGTTCTTGAAGGGGTTGAAAACATCCATTGCCACAATGCCAGAGGTATTGGACTTAACTGATTATGCATAGATTGTGCAGAAATCCAAGGCAATGGAAGACAAACAGAGGGGAGAGCCATCCCTTACACCGGGGTTGTGGAAGAGGGCAAACCCACATTAAGAGCTTTCGTGGGTCATACTCTTATGGTCCCTTTTATAGATAACCCTACAGGCCATCAGGTTATTCTTCTCGACCAACTAGTTGGTCGGGCACTACATCTTTTCACCCGAACACTAGTGTGGTGCCTACTACTTCGAGACCCCCTCGTCCTCCGGTTGTACCAAGATCAGTACAAAGAGCTCCCACTCTGGTTCAGGCATCACCGAGCCAATGTTATAATTATCATTCATACGGGCATTTTCCCAAGGACTGTCGGTACCCATCAGTTATACCATCAAGCAAGCCCCCTATCCATAGACCTACGCTAACCCAAGGGAACCAACCTCAGGGAAGGATGTATGCCTTATCAGTTGAGGATTCTGAGGCCAGCACTGAAGTAGTAGTAGGTACACTTTAATTAAAAGATTTTGTGATAAAATTTGAATAACCTGTTATAATTATATGCAATGCAATGCTAAGTGTCTTATCTGTATCAGGTATACCCGCATATGTCTTACTCGACTCTGGAGCTTCGCATTAATTTGTGTCTAAGAGATTTGCTAGAAAGCTTGATGTGCCATCTAAGACCTTAGAATGCAAATTAGTTGTTAGCAGGCCTACCAGCACGGTGGAACAATTGAAAGAAGTGTTTGGACCATGTACTATTGAGGTTAGTGGAAAGAAGCTAGATGCCCAACTTATAAAATTCAATATACATAATTTTGACATCATTCTGGGCATGGGTTGGCTGTCGGCTCATCAAGAAAATGTGATGTGTGCCAAGAAACAAGTCAAGATGATGGATGGTGAAGGAGAAGAGCTTGTATATCAAGCTGAAAGGAGGACTATTATCTCTGCCTTGTAGGCGGTAAAACTACTGGAGAGTGGGTGTTAGGGCTACCTAGCATCATTACTAGATGTAGATGTGAAGGTTACGCCATTAGTGGAATTGGAGGTAGTTAAGGAATTCCTTGATGTCACTCTAGATGATCTAACCCAGCTACCGTCTGACAAAGAGATGGATTATGCCATTGATCTCATTCTTGGAGCTTTCCCAAGGTCTAAGGCTTCGTATAGAATGGCACCAGCCAAGTTAAAGGAACTGCAGACATAGTTGCAAGATTTGTTGAAAAAGGGGGTTATCTGCCCAAATATCTCTCCTTGGGGTGCACCAGTCATATTTGTTAAAAACAAGGATGGTAGTTTGCATATATGCATCGACTACTGAGAACTGAACAAGTTAACCATTAAGAATCGGTATCCGTTGCCACGCATCGATAATCTTTTCGATCAACTACAAGGTGTTAAGAAGTTTTCAAAGATCGATCTTAGATCAAGTTATTATCAGCTCAAGATTCAGGGCAGTGACATACCCAAGATAGCTTTTAGAACTTGATTTGGTCATTATGAATTCCTAGTGCTGTCTTTTGGGTTAACCAATGCACCAGTTGCTTTCATAGATTTAATAAATTGGGTATTTTATGATGTCCTTGATAAATAAGTCATCGTTTTCATTGATGACATCTTGATTTACTCGAAGTCAGAAGCAGAACATGTAAGACACTTGAGGATGGTACTGCAAAGATTAAGGGAACAAAATTATATGCCAAGTTCAACAGATATGAATTTTGGCTCAAGCAAGTTGGATTCCTAGGACACGTGGTGTTTGAAAATGGGATCGAAGTCCCGGACAAGGTAAAGGCTATAGTAGAGTGGGAGATACCCAAGAATGTAATAGAAATCAGAAGCTTCTTGGGCTTAGCAGGCTACTATTGGTGCTTCATTGAAAACTTTTCTTAGATTTCGGTGCCGATGACTAAGTTGACCAGGAAGGGTGTAAAGTTTGAATGGTCAGAAGAATGTGAAAACAACTTCCAAGAGTTGAAGAAGCGATTAGTGTGGGGTCCTATATTAACCATTCCAAATGGTATAGGTGGGATGACAGTCTATACTGATGCATCCAAGATAGGGTTGGGTTGTGTCCTCATACAACACGACAAGGTAGTAGCATATGCATCCAGGCAACTTAAGGAGTATGAGAAGAACTACCCCACTCACGATATAGAAGTAGCAACAATCATTTTTGCCTTGATGATATGGCGTCATTACCTGTATGGGGAGAAGTGTGAGATATACAGTGATCAGAAAAGTCTTAAATACTTCTTCACCCAATGAGATTTAAATATGAGGAAGAGAAGATGGCTTGAGCTTATGAAGGACTAAGATTATGATATTCAGTATCACCCGGGCAAAGCTAATGTGGTGGCTAACGCTCTAAGTCAGAAGGCTCAGATTGTCTCACTTTCATACTTAGTTGTCAGTCCACAGTTGATACAAGAGGCGGTGTTGATGGATGAAATCCTTTTATATGAAGGGGCAACCTTGGAGCTAGAACATCAGCCAGATGATGTTAAATAGTTGACCAAATCTCTGACAGCCTTACAGGCACACCCATCCATCAGACAAGATGTGATAATGAAACAATCTTTGGATCCTGAGCTACAAAGGATTAAGCTAAAAATTTAGGAACAGACAATGAATGACCCTGATTTCACAATAGGCAAAGATGGGGCACTACTATTTCGAGATAGGTTGTGTACGCCCAATGACATAGAAATACAGGACAAGATTGTGAAGGAGGCACACAGTTCTGAATACTCACTTCATCCCAGAAGTACAAAGATGTATAAAGACCTTAAACAAAGCTATTGGTGGCCAACAATGAAGACTACTATAACCCTGTATGTGGCTTAGTGTCTCGTATATCAGAAAGTCAAGGCAGAAAGGCATCAACCATATGGTACTTTGCAGCCACTCCCCATACTAGAGTGAAAATGGGACAGGGTCACTATGGACTTTGTCACAGGGCTACCCCATACACCCAAGGGAATGGATGCAATCTGGGTGGTAGTTGACAAGCTTATCAAGACTGCTTATTTCATTCCAATCAGGACCAATTACTCCATCGATAAATTAGCCCAACTTTATATTGATAACATAGTCCGTTTGCATGGAGTACTAGTAAGCATTGTGTCAGATAGAGATCTAAGATTCACATCTAGATTTTGGAAAAGCCTCCAGTAAGCATTGGGGACACAAGTGAATCTGACTAATACTTTCCATCCACAGACCGACGGGCAATCGGAACAAACCATACAAATACTGGAATACATGCTCAGGGCCTATGCAATGAAAATGATTGACAGTTGGGAAGAATACATACCTCTTATGGAGTTTGCTTATAATAATAGCTATCAATCCACAATTGGGATGGCTCCATATAAGGCATTGTATGGCACAAAATACAAAACACCCCTATATTGGGATGAAGTTGATGAACGTCGGATGCTACGACCAGAAATGATAAAAATGACATGTGACAAGGTCGACGCCATTCGGGAGAGGATTAAGGCAACCCAATCACGCCAAAAGAGCTATGCAGACAATTGCAGGAAAGACATTGAATTTCAAGAGGGGGAGAAAGTATTTCTTAAAATCTCTCCTACTAAAGGGTTGCATAGATTCCACAGGAAGGGCACGCTAAGTCTGAGATATATTGGCCATGTTTGAAATCTTAGCACGAGTTAGCTCAGTAGCGTACATGTTGGCTCTTCCGCCTTCCCTCAACAATGTTCATA